>NC_056748.1:490527893-490670393 GCF_019279795.1 Protopterus annectens | reverse complement strand
AGTTGCAATGCAGCAGAGGAGTCGCTGTAAAAAGGAAAGGTTAGTGATGGAAAAAAAGAAGGTAAACTAAGGCTAAAAACAATGTAATAAGACTGGAAAAATGGTCTAAAACATTGCAGCTTAAATTCAGGGCAGAAAATGCATCTGAGAAGAAAACATAAGGAAAGAATAATTCAGTTGGCAAGGAAGTGTTAGTATCAATAAAAGAAGAAACAGATTTTGTATATATATATTATTACATATTTTGTAGTCATAGTAGACAACTGAAAGGTAAGCAAATAATGTGAAAGGAATCAGCACACAAAGCTGGTGGAATATAAGAATGCATAGGAAGTAGAATTATCAGTAACATAACATGAAGTTATTAACTTTCTATAAAGACAGGTAGTAGGCCCCATCTTGGAGCGCTGTATGCAGTTTTGTAAGGAAATGCACAGACAGAGCCAGATAAGAAAAGGGCCACAACTATGGAGAACCTTGGCTGTGAGTGTCATACAGAGACAAGTACAGCTTAACATGTATAATCGAGAAAATATGCAGATGGGGGATACAGCAGAAACGTTGAGTGGACTGGTGGCTTTCAAAAAACAGATTCATGGATGAAGGGAATACTACTTGAAGGAACAAATTTAATTGTTCAGGGGTTCAGAAGATAAGTGAGGAGATATTATTTCCCAGGAAGATGGAAAGGGTTGCACTTGATTGGAACACCTTTTTGAAAAAGCAGTAGGTACAAAAACAGTGACATAATTCAAGAATAGTTGATGCTGGCTTCATGGCAGAGAGGGAAGAGACAACCTTGAGTGTGACACCAGTATAATGGGTTTAAGTAAAGTGTCCAGGTGTTATAACTTCTCAGTGTCTGTACATGAGACTGAATTTCCAGAGCTGGCTCATGCAAAAGGGGGGGGGAACATTAGAGGGGTCTATCTCATATGTACTGATTCCTAGTGGGGACAAACGTTACAGGGTCCAGGAATTAAACAACATGGCATAGCAACAAAACGCATGGGCATGTGCAGAGAAGCGCAAGTGCATGGTTTGCATAAAGATTGGTCAAGCACTCAGTGTTTTGTTGTGATACAAAGTCACGTGGTTCACAGATGTTACACACATTAGACATACTCATTTGCTTACAGTTTCTAGTCAAATGACTACTAGAGATTGTCTGGAAAGCACTGCAAGGACAACCTGTTGCAGGCACCTAGACTGTACAGTTCTCAGTAGTTTCCATCATATTAACATGTGATTACAGATTGCCAACTCAGTACTGCAGTTGGTTGCTAAGGCCAGCCATTTGCAGGACCATATACTGAATAATAACAGGATATGGGTTGGCTACCCATGTCCTGTAACTATGATCAGAAAAATGAAATTGATGGCCACGCTATAGATTCACTGATTCATATAGTATAAAAGGCAGAGTTGGCCGTTGTCAACACCCACTATCATAGGGTGCCTCCTGTCTACCAGAGGGACAAACATTTCAGGATGGGGATGAATTTATGGGCACCCATCTAATTTTCAAGGTTTGCCTTCAAGCAGGCAAGGGTATCATTCTGTATTTTTATGCAATATATTGTAGAGAAGGGAGAAACATTGCATAATAAATATGTCCCTAATGCATGTCTTATTTGTTTGTTAACGAAAATTCAAGTGTTTAGTTTGAATGTTTGTGGAACTATATTTTTGTGGAGGTGTAGGAGATCAAAGAGGGTTGAATAATTAATAACACAGAATGGCAGACAGTAGTCATAGCACAGAGTTCCATGTCGGACAGAACATAGGCATAGAGTTTCAAGCCTGTCTTGGTAAATGAGGGTCTCTAGTCTGCTGATTTTGTTATTTAGGAACCTGAGGGGTACTTGTAGATGTGTGATGTATTTGGATAGTTGCATAGAAAAAAGGACATTATATTCTATAATGGATCTGATCAGACAGAGTATAGAGGAAGGATAACTTCTTTTGACTTGGATGAGACACCTTGACTTATTAATTGAGATAGTCAGACGAATTCCTGATTACTATTGCTGCATGGTGGTAAAATGAAAGATATTTATCTACAGGATATCGAGATCTTTGATGAACATATCTTTTTGGAGTGGGGTGCCAGCTATAATGTAAATTGTTGTCATGCTGTTTACCAGAGCTGACAATGCCACACACCTATACATTTAACTTGAGACAATTTTTGAATGCACCATTGATTTGTATAGTTTAGCCCTTGCTGGTATCAGCTGCTGAGTGAATGACAACATTATCTTGCAGTCACTGGCAAATTTAGTCAGTAATACGTCCTGTTTAAAGATATGGGGAAACAACAAGCAGATGTTGAACATAAGAGATCCCAGTAGTCAGCCCTGAGGAGTGTCTATAACCACCTTTTTGCTTTATGAGGCGGCAGCTGATATTTAACTACATGGGTTCTATACATCAGCCAGTGTGCTGTCTTTATTAAAACATAGCCTCAATTTAGGCATTTACGATTATTTGGAATACCAGTATAGGAAATAATATCAAAGGTCTTGGCTGGATCTAAGTTTGAACTGAATAGTTGCTACCTACATCTTCAGTGACCTTGTTGAAGAAGTTTGCTAAATCAAATAGCCATGATTTTCTTATGACAAATCCATATTGTTGTGGGTCTAGAGTATTATTTTATTATATTTGGACTTATGAAATCAGATATAAATTATTACACTGCATGGCTTTACAAATTGTACTTATTAGACTGATAGGTTTATAGGTCATGCGATCTGAGGTGGGCCTCCTTTATAGAGGGGCACAATGATACCCATTTTCAAAAATTCATACCCTATGGATTTACTTACAGATTGCTTAAGATTTCTCACCTTTGCTTGTAGATGATAATTTTAATTTGTTCCACTATATTCCTTATTGTAACTTTTAGATTTTCACTTGGCTTTTTGATAGAGTCTTTCATGCAGGTAGAGTTTGATTTATTATAAATATATTATAGACCTTAATTTGCTTTTTCTTTTATTATATAGCTTATTAATATTGTAACATTTTGGTGTATGCTGCTTCTTAGATTGAAGTAAAATTCATTGGCATAAATGACATCTGAGGCTACACATGGGCTGGACATTTTGCATTCAGATTTTGAGAGCACATCATGTAATTTTGATATGTTAGTCTTTTTTTTTAAGTCCATGAATTCAGAGATGCTCATTATGGTGTGCTTAGATGCATTAATGCTATTACTCTAGCTATGGGTAGACTGTTAGCATATATCCTATGTGCTGGCCTATCTTGCTTGGGTGCAGAGGATGAATGCTACTTTGTGGACACCTTCAATGTTGCTGCATGGAGGCTTGTTAGTGCTACATATGGTACATTCTGTAAGTGGACCTGCTGTACTAGTTTCCATGATGTAGTACATAGGCTTGGTGTTGAACACTGGCATTGGTGTAGCTGACCCTCTGGTGCTGGGTACTGTGATGTGGTACAAGGCATTTGGTGCTGAATGCCAGCACTGGAGTTAGTGGACATTTTTGAGACTAACTGCCATGATATGAAGGCATGCCACAACACTGCCTTGTAAGTGAAGTCTTGTCTTTCATCCACAGAGATTTTATGCTGTGCAGCACTGTAACCAGAAGACAGTCTATTTGATGAGGCCAAAGAGGGAATGTTTTGTAGTGCCAACTTATGACCTAAGCATTTCATGGGGGTGCTGTACTGCAGAATGGTTGTATCAGTGTAATTCAGCACTCTTGCATAAACTATACCTTTTATGGGTGGGTGGGGGGTGCAATATGGCTGTGGTGTGTACAGTTTGTAAATTCTTGCCTACATCCCTGTTTGATGTCTCATATCTTTGCCTTGTCCCTTATAAAATGTTTGATTTCCTGGTAAATCACTGAGGATTGCATTCAGTTAATGTCATTCATTAAGAGTTTCATACTTTGTATTGTTCAAATAAGCATGTTAATGCAAACTGTTTTGTTATATTAACTTTCTAAATGAATTGGTTCAATATTTAAACATTTTTCCTGATTGTGGATCTTTGTACTCCTATTTCTTTGCTTTTGTGCAGAATTCCTGAGGAAAGAAATTGAGTGAACTGAAAGGGTGAAGGAGACAATGTCCAGAGACTTAGGTTAATTACTTTAGTTTTTGAAAGACATTAGTACTACAGATTACCTTATTATTGTTGTTTTATATTTAAAACAGGTTAGCAAATAAATACTTTTTTCTTTCAGTCTGCCAAACTGCTGTGTCACAGGGACTGTTTCATTCATGGGGTATGGCTATTGCAGGATTCATAAATGGGTACAATGAGGCTGAGGCTGGCTATAACTCATATTTTTCTTCTCTGGTAAATTAGTTAGGATTGTTGACACTAAGCATGACAGCCTTTTGAGTTACAGACTTCATATTCTTCAGAAGAATGATATACAAATAAAAGTAAATGCAGTCAGACCACCAGACTGAGTTACACTTTTAATAAAACCATAAATAAAATACAAAGAACATTAGCGCTTTCGGGTCCAAGCCCTTCATCAGATGAACAAACTCATTAAACAACACAAATTTAAAATACTGCACCAACCAATCACAATTCAGTATTCTTCAGAAGAATGGATGCTAATGCAAAATATGTTGTTCAGTCAGTTTCTAAGTACACAAGAGAAGAGGAATATTTCAAATTTGTCAGTGATTATGGGCCTTCGTCCCCTCCTAAACTTTTGGTTTTGTTCCTGGTTGCTGTGCTGCTATTGCTAATGTCCTTTTTTTTTCATTAGCTGTGAGTTAAGGGTAAAGTAATGTGATTAATCCTTTTGGGGTTGTGGGGAACAGGGCATAGTACCTGAGAGCTCCAAGATGAAATACATTTCTGGTGATTCTTTTTTCACTTTTTCTGCAGGAATCCAAATAGATGTGTGGGCAGTGGTGACAGTACACCTTGCTCACAGCATCATACACCTGTATCATTTTTTGTTTAATTTTTATGGAAGTTGACATGAGGAGGTGATGTATTCTACAGCTGAAGTGTAGTAGATTACTATGGCTGTTATTTCTGTCATATAGCTGCAAGTGAAAAAGATTACTGTGGCTATTATTTCACCATGATTTGTGGACTCACCAAAGTTGTCTCCCCTTCCCCAGAAAATGGTGTGATCCCAGATAATGTTTATATTAATTATGGAGTGTAAGGGTGCAGCACCTCAAGATACCTGGGGTAGCCACATGTCAAAGTAATAAGCTTATTTGTCAGTAAGAAAGAAAATATGCACAGAAGTTGCACTGAATCATTGCAAATAATAAAGGCCAGGAGCTTGCATGCATATTCAAGAGTAAGGGGTTGAAATAAATTATTGTCCTCATTTTCTTTGACTTTCCTCACAATTGGACATCAAAGCTGTACATAAAAGATTAATGTCTTTATTGGGGAAGGTGTGAGAAGAAATGCTGTATGTGAAACACATGGCCATTACATGAAAACTATTAAAAATATGGCTTGTCAAAGTCAGTCTATGTATCTAATAACAACAACAAGCTGAAATATGGTACTGTGGCTGCTGTACTTTGTGTTTTCTTCTCATTGTGACATTAGAAGTATAGACAAGGTGGGTAACATCTTTGGAGATGTGATGTATGAAAGCAAACAGTAGATGTTCTTCGTGTTTCACTGTTGGAGTCATCACATTTGGGTTATCTGCCTGCAGGTAGCCCTCAATCGGCCTGAATACCAGAAACTTAGTATTTCTGCGTCACTTGCTGTCACTTCAGGACTGACGTCAGGTTGTCAGGGGTATAAAAACAGGCAGCCGACTCCTTTACATCAGTCTTTCTTGCCGAAGAGCAGAAGCAATTTGCACGAGTGTTTTCATTCCAAATTGAATCATCCTGAAGTCTTCTAAAGCTAAGTACCCCATTGGGGACCCTTTTTTCTTGCTCTAACCGATGTCAGAAAAAGTTAACAATTGTCTCGCCTGTGGAAAGCAAATACCACACCGAGATTTCCATTCTTACTGCATCACCTGTTTAGGCCCACACCACGACGTACCTCGCTGTCAGTTTTGTGCTTTATTCAATGCCCGAAATATTCATCATCTGGCCCTTATTGTAGTTAAATATTTCCATTCTTGATCTCCGTATTCCAAAATGGCTTTGGTAAGCCATTCGACTACCGATCTTCTGAAAAAATGTAAGGATAAAGACAGAGACAGACCGCACAGGTCCAAAACTGCAGACAACGCTTCCGTTAAGCTAGTCACCAGTTCACCAGTACTCAGGAACTTTCGCAGCCCCGATGCCCACTTCGATGTATTTGCAGGCTGCTATTGAGAGCCGTTCAGAGTCTGGTATGCTGCGAGACTCTTCTTTGACTATGGAACCTGTGGATGTTTCTACCTTGGATGGGCCCAGAGCCACTGTGCAGACACCGGCTTCTGAGGAAGTTCTTCGCATTACAGATATTCGACACAAACCGATGACTTCTTTTGCATCTTCAGTTCTCTCTAAAACTACCGAGTTTCTAAGGCCAAGAGTACGAGCTACTCCTAAAAAAACAACGACCCAAACTCAAGCGCCTGCTTCCTTGCCACAATCACAAATGTTTAAAATGGTAGAAGACCTGATCATGCTGATTAGGGGAAGACAGCCTTCCCCTGCTAAAAGAAAAAGTGAGCTGTCCCCAGCAGCTTTAACTGACCAAGAGTCCGATGACTCTGAGGTTTCAGAATAGGAAGACATGCCTTTATCTGCCTGTGAGGATTCTGACGCAGAGGAATCCATTCCTTCTGCTTCCCCTCCAGAGGATATTTCTTTTGGTGAAACCCTACATACTTTGAGAGAACATTTCCACTGGGAATGCTAGGATTATCCTCAGTCAAAAAAGAGACTTTGGGAATTTTTAGACTTACCACGGTACAGACCCTTAGCTATTCCTTCTGTTTTGGATGTTGTGGATGATGTCTTCATGGAATCCAGTCTAACCCCTGATACTTTACCCCCCGCTCCAAGGAAACCAGAGAGGTACTACAGAGTCCCTGACTCTCACACATTTCTTTTCAAAAATCCTACTGCTGACCCAGAGGTCATCTCCCAAGGCCCTAAAGGAATAAAAGCAACTATAGCTAAGAATCCTTCGGACAGGGATTCCAGAGCTTTAGACAGATGGGGTAAGAAAGTATATACCTCTGCAACTCTCACCATTAGAGCATTGAATTGTCAGTTCCACATGCTGAAATACCAGCAACATACTATGGAACTTATTAAGCAAAAATTATCTACTTTTTCTGACTGTGCAGAAAATAAAGATTTACAGGAGCTTATGCTTTCTGCAAGCTAAGTCAGCAAACATACTCTGCAATGTGGGCTTGACGCCCTAGAAGCATCTTGCAGAGCAGCAGTCACAGGTTCTGTACTTAGAAGGCATGCTTGGCTTAAGGAGCAGATCTTGCCAGACCATGTGAAATCAAAATTACTGGATGCTCCTTTGAACAAGGACAATCTGTTTGGCACCAAAGCAGAAGAGGTTCTAAAAAAGATGGAAGAAAAGACTAAGTCTATGCAGATGGTCAAAGATTTTTTGCAACTGCAGCCTCCAAAATTCAGTAGGCATTGCCCCTCGAAGCATTGTTCCATTCCAGCACCCTCAAGGCCATCTCAAACTAGACCCAGGGAAAACATACCCCCCAGACTACAGTCTCAGGGTATGCAAAGATCTACGCAATGGAGTACCTCCACTTTTAAAACAGGGAGTGCTAAGCCACCCCCCTTATGGAAAGAATTCACAATGACTTCCCAACTCCTCTCCTCACCTCTGCCCAATTGCTCATGCCCCTAGGAGGAAAACTTGCCCACCATGCAAAAACTGGACCTCCATCACCAACAATCGATGGGTCCTCAACATAGTATCCCAGGGGTACAAATTTTACTTCCACACACTGCCAACCCCAAAAGGGTTTCCAGACCTTACACCAAACCAATGGGCAGAGGCACAAAACCAAGTTCAATCCCTGCTCTCCATAAGGGCAATTCAGCCTGTTCCTGCAGAACAGATAGGCCAAGGTTTTTATTCCAGATTTTTCCTATTACGCAGAAAAGAGGGCACCTGGCGCCTAATCTTAGACCTTTCCATTCTAAGCACATTCCTGGTAGTATCACATCCAAAATGCTCACCCTACAGCAGCTTCTCCCTATGCTATCAAAAGATGCCTGGTTAGCCACCGTAGATCTAAAGGAAGCCTATCTGCACATCCCTATCAGGAACTCATGCAGGAAATATCTACGTTTCAGGGCAGGATCTATGCATAAGCAGTTCTCTGCACTTCCCTTTGGCTTGTCCACTGCTCCCAGAGTCTTCACAAAATGCCTGGCTCCAGCCATTGCCTATTGCAGACAGAGACAGATTCAAATTTACTCTTACTTGGACAGTTGCCTGATTCAGGCAGTCAGGAAAAGCTGTTGCAGCACCTGACATTTGTAAAGGACCTTCTAACCTCCCTGGAGTACACTATCAATGAAAAGAAATCAAAACTAGTCCCCAGCCATAAAATTGTATTCCTGGGAGCAAGCTTGGACACAGCATCCCAGATGGCATTCCTTACTCAAGAAAAACAAGCCTATCTGACTGGCTACTTCACTCAAATGGCCACCAGAAGCCAGCTATTCACAAGGAAAATCCTGCAGGCTTTAGGGTTCATGGCTTCCTGCATTCTACTAATTCCATATGCCAGACTGCATATGAGGAAACTTCACTGGTACTTAAAAAGTCTTTGGTGCTAACATTCTCAGGACCTGGAAACTATAATACCTATCATACCTTGTCTAAGGACAGAGTTTCTTTGGTGGGCAGCAGCATGCAACCACAGCAAGGGACTTCCCTTTACACAATCTCATGCCACCCAGACCCTAACCACAGACAGATCAGACTATGCCTGGGGTGCACATCTGGATGGCTGGTGCATTCAGGGCCACTGGAGCCTAAACCAAATTCCCCTGCACATCAACCAGAAAGAGATGCAAGCTGTTCAGTACTCCCTGACAGCTTTCAGATCCCTACTCTCACCAGGGCCCCTTCTGATAAAAACTGACAACACCACAGTGATGTGGTACATCAACAAGCAGGGGGGAACCCACTCTGCAGGCTAGCCATGACCCTGTGGAACACAGCCTTGGCTATGCAAATTCACCTGCAAACTCAATTCCTGCCAGGCAACAAAACTCTCTGGCAGACGACTTAAGAAGAAATCTCCTAGACCCATGAGTGGCAATTAGACCTCTACACCTTCAGCCTTCTAACCCAGAAATGGGGTACCCCGAAGGTTGACCTGTTCGCCTCCCCCTACAACCACCAGCTCAGAAAATTCTGCACCAGGGTATCTCACAGCAAGGCCTGGAAAGTAGATGCCCTATCCTTCCAGTGGGTAAACCTCTCAATCTATGCATTTCCCCCTCTGCCTCTTCTTACAAGAGTGCTACACAAGATAAGGCAGGACAAACCCAGGGCAATCCTGATTGCCCCAGACTGGCCACGCCAACATTGGTACCCACTTCTGCACAGTCTGTCACTGGTGCCACTATGGCACCTTCTTCAGATCCCAACCCTCCTCACTCAGTAGGAGGGACAGCTCTTGTATCCGCAACTGCAAACCCTGAATCTTGCAGCCTGGCTCATTCCTTGAACTCTCCTCCACTGGCCAGCCTAAGCAAGCAGGTGCTGAATGTCATTTGTGAAGCCAGACGACCCAGTACTAGGAAATCCTATGATGATAAATAGAAAAGGTATTGTTCCTGGATTCTCTCTAAAGGAGCGGATACAGCACAGCCCTCCTTACCTCTCATCCTGGACTACCTAGCAGACATACTACACAGAGGCCTATCCTTCTCTTCCATTAAGATCCATGCCTCTGCCATCTCTGCTCATTATAGCACTGAGCCACCTCTCTGCTCTCATCCTCTCATCAAACAGTTCCTGAGAGAGGCTAACAACGTATGTCCAGCAAGAAGAGCCCCCACCCCTGCTTGGGACCTTAACTTTGTGCTGGAAAAGCTCAAGCTACCCCCCTTTGAGCCTGCAGCATCAGCAGAGTTGAAATTCCTCTCTTGGAAAACAGCCTTGCTTCTGGCCATCACCTCAGCTAGAAGAGTGTCTGAGCTACAAGCACTTATAGCTGTGGAACCCTTTATTATTTTTCATGATGACAGGGTCTCCTTCAGGAATAACCCTTATTTTATGCCCAAAGTGGTATCCAGTGTGGCTCTCAACCAATCTATCCATTTGCCCACCTTCTTCCCTGATCCTCAAAATAAGGGGGAAAGGATCCTGCAATCTTTAGACATGTACAGACAGCTCAGATTCTACCCTGATAGAACTAAGCCCTTCAGGAAATCTGACCAGTTACTAGTCAGCTTTGCACCAGGGGCAGAGGGAAAGGCCATCTCTAAACAAACCATCTCCAAATGGATAGCACATTGTATCCATTTCTGTTACAAACACCATGGGAAACCACCACCTCAGGGGGTCAGAACACATTCCACTAGGGCAACCTCAACCTCAACCGCCTTTCTCAGAGGAGTCCCTACCAGGGACATTCTGAAAGCTGGTGCTTGGAGTTCTGCTCACATCTTCACCAAGCATTACCACCTGCTTATCTTTTCCAAATCCAGGGTGGATTTTGCATCAGCAGTCCTGCAGAGCATTCTAGCCAGCCTCAACTCTTCTTGACTGCCTCCACCCCATTCTTCAGCTTTGGGAATTAATCCAAGTGTGATGACTGCAACAGTGAAACACCAAGAACATAGTACAGTTGTGTACACTTAGCATAAATGTAGATTTTTGAGTGTATTCACTGTTGCAGTCCTGGTTTCCCAACCTCCAGCCCCCTTGTCTCTCTCTCTCTACTTCTCTATATCTCTTACTCATCCCTTACTGGGCTGTTGGTATTTACTTTTTGCTGGTGGTGTTTTTTCACCATAACTTAGCTCCTTATTTGGGGGCTCCTGACATTTGGGGCAAGAAAAATTGATGTAATGGCGTTGGCTGTCTGATTTTATACCCATGACGACTTGACATCAGTTCTGAAGCGACAGCAACCGATGCAGAAATACTAAGTCTCTGGTGTTCGGGCCGACTGAGGGCTACCTGCAGGCAGATAACCCAAGTGTGATGACTGCAACAGTGAATACACTAGAACATCTACATTTATGATAAGTGTACACAACTGTACTTTACAGGATCACTATTGACTGACTATATACATATAAACACACACACATTTATATATATATATATATATATATATATATATATATATATATATATATATATGGGTCTACTTTGTTTAATTGAATCTCATTTCACCCCGACCACTTCGCTGAAAACTCAAATTACTGAAAACTCATTTCACTGAATCTCATTCACTGAACTGTAGTTAGTATATATGGATCCTTTCCCCCTGTGTAGAGTACTGCAAGGCCAGTAAAAGGTATATGCCTTTTTCCCCACTGTAGTGCAATCCTGGAGTTAGTATATATAGTTAGGGGTGTGTGGGGGGTCGTAGCCCCCACTTAGTTTGAGTACATATTGTCTTCTGGAGAGAGTTAGTCACTGGTGGTGTAACTATGCATCTCTATTGTTTAAAATGTATTGTTTTTACGTTTTTGGTAAAATACAATATAAAACAAGGTGGGGAGGCTATGCCCCCATACCCCCCAATTTACTTGCCTTACAGTACTCTACACAGTGCTATATATACTAAGTTCAGTTCAGTGAAATGAGATTCAGTGAAATTACTTTTCAGTAATTTGTGTTTTCAGTGATGTGGTTGGGGTGAAATGAAATTCAGTGAAAGGAGATTCAACAAAACAAAGTAGACCCATATATATAAATATAAAATGTTTAATGAAATATAGGAAAGTCACAAGAGTGAATATCAACAGAGAGATCCATTTAGAGTGAATGTAAAGCAATCAAAAATATGAAAAAATCAAATTATTTTTTCAAGGAGGAGCAAATCCACCATATCCCCCTGGTTATTATATATACTAACTCTGAGATCTCACACAACAATGGGGTAAGGGCAAATTCACCTTACCACACTGCAACGTGATTCCATACAAAGGGCTTCCAGCAGAAACTCCATTTAAAAGAATGTTCGCTGTCATGAGTGTTCATTTTTTTATAGCAGTAAAAAGCATTCTCTCAAGTGAGTGTTCCTCTGCTAAACTGCTACCATATGTTTTTTTTTTTTGTTGAGGGTAGTATCTGTTAAGACAGATATATGGCCATTACACTTCTGTGATTTCTTCAAAGTCAGAGGCACTGTAACTTTTCAACATGGGCACATTCTGCTGGGACAGTATATATGTGTTTTGAACAGAAGTACTTTATTTGAAGTCAATTTTTTATTGTGAATTGTTTTCAGGGAACTGAAATGTGACCCATTCAACACAGCTAGTAAATCCAGCATTTCAGATAGCTTTTGTTGTCACAGTCTGGCAATATGTTTGGTTTCCATCTTGGTGCTGTTCACAAAAGGCTGGGTACAGGTGATTTATGGTAGAATATGGCAGTTACATAATCACTTCTGATTAATTATTTATATGGTTAGTTGGGGAGGTCAGGATCTGTCATAGTGGGTTATGGCCATTATATTTATGTAATTTGCTCACAGTCAAAGGTATTGTACCCTCCCCAAGAAGCTGGACATTATTGTGTGTTTTGTAGCAAATACCTTATTAGAAGTCCTTATTTTTTCTATTGTACAGTATGTTTGTGGCACTTGCATATGGCCTCTTATATGAGTTTGGTAAATTCAGGGTTTCAGAGGGCTTTTGTTGTGATAGTCTGCCGCTGTAGTCAGTGTTCAACTGTAAGCTGATTGACCTCTGGACATAAATGGCTGGGGGGGCAGCTCCTGTATGAAATCAAATTACAGTTATAAGATCAGTTTTGATGTACTAATATGGCTTGCTGGTGAGTGACAGTATCTATCAAACAGCAATTTGAACATTGTATTTTTGTGACTCCTTCATAATCATTGGTAATGAATCCTCTCAGAAGAGGTACAATTTTCTGGAGCAGTATGTTTGTATTTTATACCAGAGTACTTTTATTATAAATCCTTTCAGGAAACTGACATATGGCTTCCTATATAGAGCTAGCAAAGCCAGAGTTTGAGTGCTTGCATTGCCACAGTCCAGCATTATGCTTGATTTTCAACAGGGGAATATTTGACCTCTGCATAAAAAGTTGAGGGCAGGTGATGTATGAAAGCAAACAGCAGTTTCATGCTCACTTATGATTGATTACTGATATGGTTTGTTGGGGTAACAGGATCTATGAAAAGAGCTAACTATTGTATTTATGTAAATCCTTCCGAGTCAGAAGTAGTGTACCCACTCCACTGGGACAGTATGTGGATGTTTTGTATCCAAGTACCTTTTACATGTTTTATCATTTTTTTTTATTGTGAGGTGTCTTTAGGGATGTGGCATAATGTTTCTTATATATAGCCAGTAATATCAGAATTTCAGAGGGCTTTTGTTGTCTGTCTGGTACTATGCCTTACATCCACCTTAAGGCTATTTGACCTATGCAGAAAAGTTTGAGTAAAACTAATGACCAAAATATATGCATATTAAGTTTGCAGTACCTCAGAAGAGAAAATGCTATATATTTTCTAGAAAAAAATGTATACTTGAATTGTAACATGCTGTGGGTACAATGCTATGCTTTCTGTCAGCTAGCGATGTGGAGCAAAATTTACAGGCATAATGCAATGTAATCTCTGTGGACAGAATTGCAGTCCTAAGTGTGTTTTGAAGCTAAATGCCATGTTATTACCTGAAAGTTTTGCAATCATTCCAAATCAGACAGAGATTGAGCATTTGGCTTCAGCCTGTGGTTTTACTGCCAGTCTGACCCTTTGTATGGACTGTAGAGAACTTCTGCTCAATATACTAAGTAAAATAATGACATAAGATACTTCTTTTCTAAGTTATAAAAATATAATAATAAAAATTCCTCTATATTACATCAGAAAAAATTATATATTTTAAATATAGTACACAGTGGGTACAATGTCATGTTTTCATAGACTAAAGCAATGGGTGACATATAGAATGTGTTGCATTAAGCTCTGAGGCTAGAAATGCAGTTTTAGGTGCATTTCAAAACTGAACACTGTTTTGTTGTTACCTGAAAGTTCCATAATAAAACATTAAAGGAAGACAGAAATATAACATTCCAAAGAAAGGTTCCAGTGGCTTTAGTTTATGAGCCTTTAATGCTATAGTTCAGCATTTTGGTTCACAAGCTTTCATTGTGGGTATTATAGTGAACTTTTTTTCAGTACACTAAGTACAACAGTAGCCTAAAATTCTTCTTTACTCTAGTGCCAATACATTGCTTTTTGTCACTGGTTTTGTACCCCCCCAATTTAGTCTCATTTGCAGTAAATGTCATTAGAAATGACAACATTACATATATGTATTAACAGATGGAATCACCACCTAAATGCATTTTGTAGTAGTATTTGGAATAAAACTTCTATAATACTTTGTGTGGTTACAGACAAATTGTCCTTCATCAATGTGTACCATCAGTAGCCTTTTGTAGTCATATGGATGCTCTAGTTTTGATATTTGTTTCCCAAAAATATACATTTTGTATTTTTCAGCCTGACAAACACAATGTATATTGGTCATACCATTGGTGTACTCTTATTTAATAATTTTATTTATTTATTTGTTTATTCATTCATTTGTTGATGGGTTAGTCCCACTAGGGTAGTAGTCTCTTTTCACGGAAGACTTAAGGTGGCATTTACCCAAAAATAATAATATTTTCAAGGGAAAAGTAATATGGATCTTCAGAAAAAAATCATAATCCAAGTGCACAATCTACATACAAAGCAATATCAAGAAAACCCATCAAAACTAGGCAAAAACATTTTCTGGCCACACCAGCAAAATTTATTCTAGCTAAAACTTACCTTCTGTCCTCCCTACTCTACAGGTCACCAATACTAACCAATTTACAATTCTTCATTAAAAAACAAACTTGAAAGCTGCTACAACAAAATTGTCAAGTTTTCTACTAATTCATCCCCCTTTACCCATCACTGTAAAGCTCTGAATACCTTTAGCTCCCCCTCCTCCTCTTCTACATTCAGCTTATAAAAATACATAAAATCATTCGCAAACCGTTATTATGCTCATCTCTTACCTCTTTAATCAACATATATTTCCCTAAAAGAAGTATCAGATCAAAGATAAAAAACTTCTCACCATAAATAGACCAAATAAATCCCCTGGACAGAGTCTATGCTTGCACTCAGTAGCAATAAAATGGAACTCCTTATCTCTAACCACCAGAACTATTTCTAACCTACCCACCTTTAAATGATCCCTAAAAGAATACTTTACAAAAATCATGGACCTGCTCCTATGTCAATCCTGACTGAAGTTACTCACTATACTTTACTCACTCCCTTCAGCCTAAGATACACCTCACAACCCTCTCCAACCTCCTACTCCACTCCTTTCTTTTTTCCCTACTACCTTTCCTTATTTACTTCAACTCTGCAGCCCTTTCTTCAACCTCTTTCCTCCCTACTCACCTAAGCTACCTGATGGCACCTTACCCCGCACTATTATAATCTCCTATTCTCTTCATCCTTCATTCCTTCTATAACCATACTATGAGCACCATCTCTCATACTAAGACATCACTCAATTTCCCCTCACTGTCTCTAATCATATAATCCTTAATACCTATTTTAAATAGCTTATTAGAATTGTCTCAGGTCTCTTTTATCACATACTAATCCATGTAACAAATAATATGACTAATGCATTTTTCCTCACATATTTTCTTCAACCCATGTTATTGTTTTTCATTACACTCTACTATGAAACATATATTCTGTGTTTTTTATTAGAACATTTTTAATTCCTATGTTTTGTGGTGTAACACGATTTAAAATATATGCAAATGATTTTTGAAAGATTGTGATTGTGGATCTCTTCCCCCAGGCCTCTGCTGAAAATGGGCACTTTCTGGCCCAGTCGGAATTTCCCAGTAAATAAATGTCAAATAAATAAGTGCATTGAATGGAATAGTTTGGCATTTGCATTTCAAAAACACAAACCAATGTAAAAGAAAAAAGTGAAAGCAAGAACAACCAAAGCAAGAAAATATAAGCTATATACTTACCAGAACAATAGATTTAGTTGGTATTAGTCCAGATACTGGAAACTTGTGGATTGTGCCCCACTGATGTCTATCTCACTGCAACAACCAATCTCTTCGCAGTTTGACCCCTTCCCCTCATCTCATAGTGTACTGCTGCTTAATGAATTTCCAGACTGAATAATACCAGCTTGGCAAAACAGTCCTGAAATAAGACTTCAAACATACAGATAAAGACAATTTGAACAACATGAGTGAATTTGAGACCTTGAGTGCTCTTCAAATTCCCTTTCGAAGAGACAATTTAGTTGGGCAAAGGATGGCGGGATGTTTTCATTGTCAAAATGGTATCAAGTAACCTCTGGATTTAATTTACCTGACCCAATTGTCTTGTATGATGGCCCACCAAAGATTTTTGGCCTCTTTTTAGCTCCTCTGACATGACCTTTGCAGGACTGAACACACAAATCTAGCAACTGTGAGCATCTTGGCCTCCTGATCACATTGTTGCAGCTTGTATTTGGCTTTCTGCCCAAACAGAGAAGATCAGTCAAATGCAACATTGAGAAATGCTGTCTTAAAGTCATTTGCAAATCCTATTAAGTGAAGATAGGCTTGACTCCACATTGCTATACCTGACTCCGATGACCTAGCTACTTCATCCACTGCATTACAAAGTAATGTCATCTATCATGAACTGATAGAACAGACAGAACCCATTTGGGTCTCTATAAGTTTTAGAAGATCCCCAGTGGGGAGTTTTTTTCTGGATTTCCAAGACTTTGTACATCAGATCCCTCTCAAACCTAGTTATGTGCCCCAAATAATTTAATGCTCTAAAGCTAAAAGTTCTTGAGGCATACATGAACTTCTCTAGCCTGTCCATCATCCAGAATTTTTTTGTTAGGATGATGAATGGCTTTAGCATCCACTGCGACTTCTGTCTTGGTGCCTGCTGTGACTATGATCCTTTTCTCTAGTGGGGTCTATCCTTGGGGTTTGGAGCACTCTGTCTGTCTTGTGGGGGATAGGTTTGGTGGCATCAGTCTTTCTTTGGTTTTTAACAGGTAATGTCAGTTCATTTTTCAGGTGGGGGTACAACTCAGGACACTGGGGAGGGGAGGACTTGTCTGCTTTCTGTAAGGTCTCTTCTTCCTCTTCAGGAGAGGTGGGAGGGTAGTTACCAGCCTCATCATGATCAAAATTCACCAAAAGTGATGTCCTCAGGAAGAGACTTTGGGAAAATCTATCATTCATCAAGATTTGGGTCTAGGGAGAGATACTCCAAGAGGGACTGTAAGTGTTTCTGTTTGCAGTTCCTCTTTCTAGTAGATCTCAGAGGGGACTTATTTAAACTCTCACCAGAAGAAAGAAGCCCAAACCTGGGACCCTGGATTAAGCAAGAGGTTCTTTTTCATGAAAGGACAGGAGTGATGAGGAACAAAAGGGGTCAGCTTCCATAGAATTTACAGGTGGAATCGGCTATGGATGTTGTGCCTAATCTTGCCTAGGGACCTGATATGGTCCCTCTTGGTACCAGTGCCTCTGATGACATAATTAAGACTCAAGTCATCTGCACTGAATGGTCAAGTCCCAAAGTCAACAGAGTAGTGCCATCAGTATCAGTTGTCTGCACCTAGAGTGCTGGTGCTGACACCACAAAGGTAGACTTCAGCGCTGTGAGGTCAAATGCAAAGAGGATTGGCACCAACAAAGAGCCAGAAAAATTCAGTGCTGAAGTTGATGTTGAGCGACTCTTGACACTGACTTCTTTCAGCCTATTGGGAATTAGCACTGATGTTATTAGGCCTAACCCCTCTACTGCTACCAAGGGATTTGATGCTGAAGAAAGGTAGTCTTGTGGGGCTGAACAGATCAGCATGAGTTCCCTGGTCAGTTCGACTGCTGCCTGTACTGAAACTAGGCCCAAGGAAGGAAAAGAAATAATGCAGGAGGGGATTTCTTCTTTTACTGTCCTTGAAACAGAGGGGGCACCAACTTACTAATGCCTGCTATCTTTAACACTAACCCTGTCCCTGACCCAATAACTTAGTTTACATAAACCCTTTCTGTACACACTGTGACACTACCACAATACCAGATAGTCTTGGACATGCACCACAAATGTACATGCTCTCACTACATTAGAGATATCCCTTTACCTAACCCTTACTCTCACCTTCCATACACATGCAATAGACAGCCTAAAACTCACCTCAGTCCTTACTCTAACCCTAACACTCATTTAACCCACACAAACACATACGCACTCACTTCCCACAATAAACCTAGCACCCATACAACTAAATTGTCCAATTGTACTTTCTCTGTTCATCATGACACACACATGATTACACATCTTCTCAACCAAACCATGACTCAATCAAGTATGTAGACACTATACACTGCTGCCAGAGTATCGTGGAACCATATTTGAGATAAACACACACGACACATGCTTATATATATGCATATGTATATATATATATATATATATATATATATATATATATATATATATATATATATATATATATACATACATACATACATACATACACACACATGCAATATTTTTGATGAAGTGAAATGACTAATGACATAATTGTAAGAAGGTGCTTATTCAATAATCATAGTTGACATTATAAAGAGTATCTGTCATGTTTTGGTCTTTATTTTTTACTTTCTGTTTTTTTTTTTTTTATTCATGTGGCATATGCCGCACCATATAGCAGCTTGATTACATTACAGAAAATTGTGTGTGTGATTAGGGTAAAATCTATTTCCCAACTTAAGATTTTCACTTCTGTTTTACTCAAACATACTTGAGTCTAAAAAACTTTCTGCCATTCTCGCAATGGGAAAACCTCAGGAAACTGTTGATTCCAGTAGGAAAATATAAACCATTTAGTTATTAAGAAAACAGTTCTTTCTAACACCCATACTTCATACAGCCTTTCCAAATAAACCACATGCATTCCAGCATTGCCTTTGATACATTTCCACCCAGCACATCATTTCCTGAGGTCCAGTATGCCCTGTGAACCCTTTTGTGCTCTACAATGTGATTTCTGGGAAACCTTATGTACCTTCATTGGAGACCCAGATATTAAGAAATTCCACTTAGCTGACGTGGCATGTGAGGTCCTTATTCCATTTTGTAGCATCAGTGGTACTGGGACCACCTCTACTACTTGTGGTACATCTGTACGACAACTATGTAATTTGGAAATCTCTGGCAGTGTCAGCATCAGATTTCATGAGCTTTGTTTTTCCAAATACTGTTGCTACATTTCTGAATTTGGCTCTATTAATATTCCTTTCCATTAGCTTCTAAATTTGCACTGATATATTTTGTTAACATCCGTCTTGTCATTTGTATTACGTAACACAGAACATACTGGTATTATTGAATGCTTTACCAAGCTCTCAGATGATAGCAGCTGACTTAAAACAGGGATTACTTTTTCACATGGAGGAAATTTACTGATATGCCTCCTTATTTGCATTTATTAAATGAGCTAATGGCAGGTAAGCTATCTGAAAATTATACATTGACACATGTTTGTTATTTTGTTTACCAAGCTGTATTACATAAAGTACACCACAAATATTTGCAAAATGGCACATATTTCTGGATCCATTATTTTAAAACCTAAATTCTCTACTTGAAAATCCTTCTTCCCATGCAACTTTTCAGTAAATATGGCAAACTCAGGCAGACCAAAAGATCTATTCTGATATGAGCAACAGTTTTGAAAGTTTATACTGTTCATCACAGAGAGATTTAAATGATTCAATTTACATACTATGTAAGCATTTTAGCATGTGCTTTCAGTATCAGATCTTGTATAGCCATCTCTTATTCCAAATAATACACTAAGCCTTGATATTCAGTTTTTGTTACTGTATGCAAATCAGTATTTTTAAATTCTTCTTTACAGCTATTTTTGACAATAAATTATTTACTAAGTTTACAACCACATAATAAGGCATAGTTCCATGCAACTCCACATAAATTACTATAACTTCTGCACTTTAACAGCTTCCATGTTTACACTACAGAACTTTTCCTTTATCATGTTACTTGCATAAGTTTACACTTTCCTGTGCATCTATTTAAACACTTCTCTATACTTAGGAGAACGTATCATTAGTGTTATATGTTTGTCATAATTTAATGCATAATTTGTCTTGGGTGAAAGCTGGATATATCAGTCTTCCAGTTAAATTGCATTTGCCAACCGTTTCTCAAAAACCTCAATAAATTATTTCTTGTATGGCCATCACCCTTTTTTGCCATATACACAATCATCTATCTTCAAATCTAGCCTTTGTGTTGTCTTCTTACTATTTACCATGTCTCTTTATTGATGAATGTGGTGCTACCTTGCCTCTTTCCTACAAAATGTCATCAGCAAACAAGAAACTATAGCAAATTGCCCTGTGACAACTTAGTGCTAAAACCTCCACCTAGTCCTCACAGGCTGCTGCTCCTCTCTTTAAAAAAAAAATCTGACTTCTGGCTACATATTTACCTCTTCCCATAATACATATACCAAATCCAGTGCATTTCCATTATCAAGTTATCTGTGCAATCTTTCAATACAAAAATAATATTTCTTTCACTAATCAGTCCTCATTTTTATTGATGCATACCATCCAAATCATAGATTCCACTGCAGTTTACAAACTTAGATCTTATTTTGATATCAACACTTTTCAGAAATCTTCATCATGGCCCTGGTTCAACCAAGATATCATCCCATCTCCCCATCAGTCTACAAAGAACAAACTAGTAGGCAAGTAGGCAAATAATGAACTGTAAGCCGAGAAAACTAAAAAAAACAAAACAATAATGTAAAAAACACAAACACTACTGTGATCCAGATGCCCTTGTCAACAAGAGTCAAAACTCCAACAATCAATATTAGGCAAAGAGACTCAGGCAAGGCTTCCAGTTTAATACAGATATACACAAGAACTTTCACAAGTTGCTTCTTCAGGTGTTAATGAACTTACTCCCTTTCCAGTCTTTAAATACTACAAAGGTCATGTGACAATTAATCCAGGGACATCTACAAACTCCATACACAATAAAACAAATATAAAATCCAGCAATATTGTGAACCCAATGAAAAATATATGATACCTGTGTAAAAAATATATAGCATATCTATATAAAAAATGGCATATATATATAAATTTGTCAATCTTCCTACATCACTAAAATAAAAATAAAAGTACATACAGAAGCATATAAATACATCTTACATTATCTATGAAGAGGTCTAGATTTTAGTTTTGGTTGTAAGGGGACATACTCGTTCAGGCCATATCCTGCATCACCTCTTAATCTCACTATTGATTTTGCTTCTATTTCTTCAGTGATAGTACGTATGTCCCCTCCTCTTTTAGTTTCATAAACTCAAGCTATGGCCATGAACTTGAAACTATGTACTGCACTAGTATTCATGACATACTTGGCTAAAGCATTATAGGTTCATAGGTAGGTACTAGGGTATCTGTCTGAGGGCATTTATAAGCCTAGTCAGAGTGTGTCGGCTTTCGCCATCCCATTGATTAATTAACTGATCCTCTGTCAAGCAGAGCCAATGAAGTGATCCCAGGGGTGTAGTTTCTGTTACCCATCCACTCATCAAGGTTTCTCTTGAAGAGTGTTAGTGAGGGGCTCTAACTAATGTAGTTTGGAATTTTGTTCCAAAGCATGGGGAGTCTCTGTGACAGGAATCTATCCCTCCAGCATGTTCTATTTATTGTTGTGGTGAGGTTTAGCTCACTATAGTGTGTGGCTTGCAGTGACTAGGATTTCTTTAGGTGGAGCATGTCCATCAATTCTGAGTTGGACATGGCTTTGTAAGTCAGGCAGAGATCACCTCTGAGTAAGCGATATGCCACTGAGTACAGCCAGAGTTTTTTCTGTCGGGCTGCATAGGACATGTTTGAGGCCAGTAATCCTCTTGGTGAGGTACTTTTGTGGTGTCTTCAGCTGTTGGAAGTTTCTTGTGAGGTACATCCCAAATGGGGCATTGTACTCTATGATGGGTCTGATGAGTGACGAGTAGAGGGGCACTATAACCTCTTTATTTCTAGATGCGAACCCTTTAGTAATTAGATGGGCCACATAGAAGGATTTCCTAACTACTTTGGCAATATGATTACATTTATTTCTCTTGTTTATATTATAAATAAGCTCCCCGATCCTTTCTTTAAATGTTCTGTTGGTTTTCCCTATATAACATTTTTTACACTCCAGGCAGTATGCTAGGTAAATAATGTGTTGGGTCTCAGAATTGGCCTGGGCATTACATTTTACATCATCTTCTGGTCTGGGTGCATAAAAATATGGCTCGTATCTATATATACACAATATGGGCATTTCTCACATGGTTTTGTCCCCAAGTCTAAAGGCTCCCTCAACCGATTCACATTTCCTTGATAGTTATCTTTCGATAAACATAACTGCCTCTTCAAAGATTTTTGATTCTTGAAGCAAAAGGTGGGTTGAGCTTCAATCAGGGTAGCCAGACTTTTATCAGTTATAAGTATACCCCAATGTTTAAGTATATTATCAATATATTCAGAAACATTATTAGAGTAGCTTAATGTTACTTTCATTTGGTTATCCCAAGTGGGTCTACTATTTAATGGACTGGTAATATACCTATCAGCAAAATAGGGTTTAGCCTTGGTATTCTGTAAACCAGTTATTTCCATTACATTATCATAGAGATCCTTTTCTTTGTGCCCTCTTTCCCTCAATTGTTGCCCAGTAACGGCTACTTGCTGCCTAAAATCTTCATCTCTAACATTCAATCTTGAGGCTCTATAGACTTGGTTCCTTATAACATTCTTGAAAATATGTGGGGGATGCATGCTGTCCCTGGTCAATAGGTGACTGACATAACATTCTTTCCTAAACAACCTAGTATAAAATCCATTATCCTGATCTCTTATTACGGTGGTATCTAAAAAATCCATCTCCTCACTGGAGATCCTGTAAATAAACTTAAGGAACTGGGTAGTCTGATTAACAAAAATTACAATCTCACTGAATATATCTAAAGGGCCTGTCTATATGATAAACAAATCATCAACAAATTTCTGAAAAAAGGAGATATATTGTTTATATGGACCATTTAACATAAACTCATGTTCCCATGTCACCATAATAGCATTGGCATAGCTATTGGAACACGAGGTGCGCATAGCTACGCCTCTGCATTGCCAATAGACATTTTCATCATAAATAAAAACATTATGTTCCAGTACCAACTTCAATAACTCCTGAATCTGTCTAATTTTCTCTTCTGTGTAGGAAGAAAAACATTTAAAAAATTCCCCAGTGCTCTTAATTCCAATATTGTTGGGAATGACTGTAAAAAGGGGTACTACGTCCAGGGTAACTAAATAATAATTAGTGATATTTCCATTGGTACTCCTAAATTCATACAGATTTCTCAAAAAATGTTCATTATCTCTCAAGACATGTTCAAAGCTGTTCAGAACAGGTCTTAAGTTTTTTTCAATGTATACAGATAATGGTTCTGTGCACCAATTCCTGCCTGCTACAATTGGTCTCATAGGTGGATTTACTTAGTCCTTAATCAGCTTAGGCAGTCCTTGTATAATTGGTGTAACAGGATTATGAACTAAAAAGTATTTCAATAACTTATTATCAATTTTGTTGTCACGGAACATACCATGTAATTCACTTTCAACAATTTTCACCATTTCCTTGACTTTTAATATAAGTAATCTTCTTATAGAACGTAGTATCATTTAACATATCTAACATAGAATAGTCATATTTTGCCCTGGATAAAACAACAACAGGGCTACCTTTGTCTGCAGGCCTTATGACTATAGTCTCATTGCTTTTCAAATCTCTCAAGGCTTGTTTTTCACCCTTCGTAAAGGTCAAACCATTTTTTACAATCCCCTTTCACAGGATGTTCACATTTACCTTGTAACATATAGATCTTCAATGCACATTTTCTCATATGCATTTATCAAAGGATTTACTAAAGGAATATAAGTACTTGGTTTCTTAAAAACATTATCATGGCCTAGTGAATTATCACTGTCTTTATATGTGCCCTTTAAAGTTAAATTTCTAACAAACATTTCAATATCAAAACTTGCATACACAAAATCAGAATCGGATGTAGGAATAAAAGACAAACTTTTACTTACAACATTAAGCTCATTCACAATTAATTCATAGTCCGATAAATTCCACACTAAACCTTTTTCGCATTCAGAAACGATCTCTTTATGTTGTAAGGACTTACAGATGCATTCTCTTGCTTCTGCTTCATCCTGCTGTGGCTCCTGCCTCACAGCTGTTCATTTCTGTGCTGTCCTTTCTGATCCCTTATTGCCAGAGGAAAACTCAAGCTGGTCTGACCTAAAAAATCCTCATCAACAGTTCTAACATGGTCGTGCTGTGTGATGTTGGTCAAACCGCTCATCTCCGATGTCTCAGAGCAGTGTATTTGCGCTGTAACTACAGTCATCTTCTTCCTAGCTCCCAAGTCTCTCATGGGGGCTGACATTGTGCAGTCTCTATTGCCCCTCCTCCCTGTGGCATAGGCAACTCGTGATTGGTACTGTCTCCCTCAGTAGATGACTCGGGCTGGAAATTCAAACCAGTATCCACTTGTGCATTAACAATGGGCGCATACGCATGGGGCCAAGTGAAAACATGTCCCATTGCAAAGTCTTGTCTATCCCTTACTATTTTTGTTCATTTTAATTTTAAGCAGCTTCCTGCTGTAGGCTGCCACAGAGTCCATGACATCAGTCATAAACTTATCAATCATAGTATAATCAAAAGCATCTAAAAGTTCTTCATATTTGGCTTTAATGCATCGAAGCAGGGTGTTAATTTCTTTAACCGCTGCCGCAACAAGCAGTTTCAGATACTCTATACTGGTCTTGATGTTTACTTTTTGCCATTCTGTGAGCAAGTCAGGATCACAGTTCACATGCGCAGGCATTTTTAAAACCCACAAGCCCCGAGGTATTATCTTTTCACTTAGACAAACTTCTAGGTGAATTTTTTTATATTGATTCCATTTCAATTTAAGCAAATCTTTTTCAAGAGAAATTAACTTACTTTTCAAAGTAATTAAATCCAAGGTATGTGTTCCCTCAGTAGCCACACAATTATACAGTGGATTACTGCTTTCCTCAAGGCATTTCAAAAACGAATCAGTCCTGGCAATTTTCTCTTTGTGTATAACAGGGGATGATAGTCCAGCTCAGCTGTGCCTGTTCCTGAAGCCATATTCTGGACAACAGTAGATGTAAACCACACAATAATGTGAAAAACCAATAACACTACTGAGATCTAGATGCTCGTATCAACAAGAGTCAAAACTCCAACAATCAATATTAGGCAAAGAGACTCAGGCAAGGATTCCAGTTTAAAATGTTTAATACAGGTATACACAAGTGCTTTCACAAGTTCCTTCTTCAGGTGTTAATGAACTTAATCCCCTCCCAGTCTTTAAGTACTACAAAGGTCATGTGACTATTAATTAATCCAGGGACATCTACAAACTCCTTTTCTTTGTAATCTTAAGGCTTTCCAAACATTTTAGATGAACCTTCTCTAGATTTCACCGATTCTTCTTTGTCAGTCACCCTTCTTTGTAACTGTTCCAACTTCGACAAATAATGAAAAACTTGTAATATTAATTCTTCTTCTTTTATATATTTAATTAACTAATTGGGTTCTCCCCATCTGATTGTTTAGCCCACCCCCTTCAGCTGTCCTGTTAATCTATTTATTTATCTGTCTTGGTCGACCATAACTGCTGCAGACTGTGGTGAGAGTTGGGTGTTGGTGGCTGTCATTCAGGGCAGTTATTCTTAAATGCCCTACCCCACCCCCTCTAGTGGTTGGACTGGACTGTTCAGTCCAGTATAATTCCATGGCGCTAAATTATAAAACAATAACTACACAGCATCTTTCATGTTGCTAATTAATGTTTTTTTTTTTTTTTTTTTTTTTTATAAAGCAAGTAAGCCTTTTTCAAATGTAAACTTTTGTGAACAAAGACCTTAATCAAACTCATCTGGATAAAAATTCATATCAGTAGGAATTTGGACTAATGAACTTGATAAGATAACCAAACCAATTTCTTCACATTTATTTTATCTCCTGTCAGAGAAGGCTCCTCATCAGCTATGTCTTTCTCTTAGCCATGATTTTTCCAGAGATATAAGTTAAAAACTCATAAGGAATTGCACCAATTTAAAACATGTGATAGTGATGTTCTTCACATTTCACTGTTACAGTCTTCACATTTGGGTTATCTGCCTGGAGGTAGATCTCATCCGGCCTGAATACCAGAGTCTTGGATTCCTGCATCGGATGCTATCCCTTCTTCCATGATGTCAGGTTGTCAGGGGTATAAAACATGCAGCCGACGCCATTACATCAGTCTTTCTTGCTGCACGGTGCCCGAAGCAGAAGCAGTTTGCAAGTGCCGGTCGGCCGACTCCTGTAATTTTCGTTTTCGAATTTCAGAACCGAAGTCTTCAGAAAAGCGAAGTACTCTGTTGAAGATAATTTTTCTTGCTCTTAACTGACGCAAGTAAAAGTTAACAATTGTATTACCTGTGGAAAGCAAATACTTCATAAAGATTTTCATTCGTCCTGCATTTCTTGCTTAGGCCCAGACCACGACATCCCTCACTGTCTGTTTTGTGCCTTATTCAACCCCCAAACTATTCGTCGTCGGGCTATAGTTGCAGCAAATTATTTTGGTACTTGGTATAACTATCCAGAAATGGCTTTGGTAAGCCATCCAACTACCGATATTCTGAAAAAATGTAAGGATAAAGACAGCCGCATAGGTCCAAACTGCCGATGATGCTTCCGTTAAGCTAGTCGCCAATCTGCCGGTACTCAGTGAGGTGCTTTTGCAGCCCCTGATACCAGCTACTTCAGATTCGCAGGCATCTACTGAGACCCATTCAGAGTCTGGTATGCCGCGAGATGCTTCTTTGACTATGGAACCTACAGATGTCTCTACATTGGATGGGTTCGGAGCCACTGTGCAGGCACCGGCTTCTGAGGGAGTGTTCAGGCCTACAGACTTGCATATTAAACCAACGCCATCTTCTTCATCCAGACCTAAACCTCACACCATGCCTAGAAAACCAACGTCCAAACTGCATGGTCAGGCCCATATGCCTAAAAGATAAATGCTTAGAATGGCTAAAGACCTTATTACCTTAATTAGGGGATGCCAGCCTTCCCCCTCTAAGAGATCTAGAACTGATTTTCCTTCTGATTCTTCTGATCAGGAAACTGATATTTCTGTTTCTTCTGAGTACCAGGGTTTTCCCTTATCTACCTATGAGGATTCTGATGCAGAAGATTCCATTCCCTCTGCTTCCCCGCCAGAAGATTTTTCTTTTGGTGAAACCTTGCAGGCTCTTAGGGAGCATTTCCGCTGGGAAAGCCAGGATTACTCTGACTCCAAAAAGAGGCTTAGGGAATCCTTACTCCTTCCTCAACACAGGCCTTTAGCTATCCCTCCTGTTCTGGGGTCTATATTAAATTAGAGAATGCTTAGAAAAGCGAATGCTAATTCATCGACCCTATTAAGCAAAAGCTTACAATCTCGAATAGCTGGAACAGCGATTTTTTTCACAGAGAAAAAAAATCGCTGGGCCGGTTTCAGGAGTTTCCCATTTCCTCCACTGTGGTGTGATCTCGGAGTTGGTATATTTAAGTAGGGGGTGTGTGGGGGGGCACAGCCCCTCACATTGGGAGGTGTGGGGGACAAGCCCCCCACATTATATAATGTTTTAAGTTTTTTTTTTTTTTTTTTTTTTTTTTTTTGTGGACCAGAGATTTTTTTTTTCCCTGTGAAAAAAATCACTGTTCCGGGTGTTGGAGATTTTAAGGTTTCGCTTAAAAGGGGTTGATGAATTAGCGTTCGCTTTTCTAAGCATTCGCTAATTTAATATAGCCCCTGTTCTGGACATTGTAGATGATGCTTTCCTGGAATCCAGCCTTTCCCCAGACACATTACCTCCAGCTCCCAGTAAACCTGACAGGTATTACAGAGTATATGACTCTCACAAGTTCCTCTTCAAGAATCCTACTGCGGATCCAGAGACCATTTCACAAGGACCAAAGGGCATTAGGCTACTGATGCGAAAAATCCTACCCCTTCTGATAGATATTCTAGAGCCTTGAACAGATGGGGTAAGAAGGTATACACATCTGCTACTTTGGCCATTAGGGCTTTAAATTGCCAGTTTCATATGTTAATGTACCAGCAGCATATTATGGGACTACTTAAACAGAAAATGATGTTGATTCCTGACTGTGCTGAACACAAAGAATTACAGGATTTAATGCATTCTGCAGAACAAGTTGGTAAACATATTTTGCAATGTGGTTTTGACTCTTTAGAAGCATCTTGCAGGGCTGCTGTCACTGGGTCTGTACTTAGAAGGCATGCTTGGCTTAAGGAGCAAAATTTGCCAGATGATGCTAAAGCTAAATTACTGGATGCTCCCTTAAACCGGGACCACCTGTTTGGCAACAAAGCAGAAGTCCTCAAAAAGATGGAGGAAAAAGCTAAATCTATGCAAACTGTTAAAGAATTCCTGCAAGTACAGCCTCCCAGATTTAGTAGGCATTGGCCTTCAAAGAATTGGACTTTTTCAGTCTCTTCCAGGCCCTCTCAGTCCAAACCAGGAACAGCAGACCACCTAGGTTACAGTCTCAGGCTACGCATAGGCCTAAGCAGTGGGGGGCTCCCACTTCCAAAGCAGGGAGTAGTAAGGCACCCCCATATGGAAAAATGGCACAATGACTTAACCTTAACTCTTCCAAGCCCTGCTCAACTGCCTGCTCCCTTAGGAGGAAAGCTCGCCCTGCATGCAAAAAACTGTGAACTCATTACCCAAAACAAATGGGTTTTGAATATAGTTTCTCAAGAAAACAGATTCTACTTCCACACCCTACCAACCCCAAATGGTTGTCCGGACCTACCCCCAAATCAGTGGGTAGAGATCCAACAGCAGGTTCTCTCTCTTCTAAGTATCAGGGCTATTCAACCTGTCCCAGCAGAAGAAAGGTGACAAGGTTTTTATTCAAGACTTTTCCTGGTACCCAGAAAAGACAGCTCCTGGTGTCCTAACCTGGACCTCTCTATTCTAAACACCTTTTTGGTAATTTCAAAATTCAAAATTCTAACACTTCAACAGCTGCTTCCTATGTTAGGCAAAGATGCCTGGTTGGCAACCTTAGACTTAAAGGAAGCTTACCTGTATATTCCAATAAGAGAATCTTGCAGGAAATGCCTACACTTCAGAGCAGACTCCATGCACTATCAGTTCTCTGTACTTCCCTTTGGCTTATCTACTGTGCCCAGGGTATTCACAAAGTGTCTAGCTCCAGCTATTGCATTTTGCAGGCAGAGAAATATTCAGATATATCCATACTTGGATGATTGTCTGATTCAGGCAGAAAGCCAGGATTTGCTTTTAAAACATCTTGCATTCAAAAAGAATCTTCTAACCTCACTGGGGTACATCATAAATGAAAAGAAATCTCACCTAGTACCCTGCCAACAGATTGTATTCCTGGGAGCAAGCTTGAATACAACTTCCCAGATGGCTTTCCTCACTCCAGAGAAACAAGTTTATTTGACAACCTACTTCAAACTACTGGCCACAAAGACCCAGCTATCTGCAAGGAAAATTCTGCAAGCCCTGGGGTTCATGGCCTCTTGCATTCTACTAATTCCATATGCAAGACTGCATATGAGGAAACTACAATGGTATCTAAAAAGCCTATGGTGTCAACATTCTCAGGATCTGGAAACAATGATTCCTGTCATTCCTTGTATCAAGACAGAGTTCCTTTGGTGGGCAGATGCCTGCTACCACAACAAGGGACTTCCTTTCACTCTACCTCCTGCCACCCAAACCCTAACAGCAGACGCATCAGACTATGCATGGGGGGCTCTCTTGGCAGGGCAGTGCATTCAGGGCAAATGGAACCTGAGACAGATGCACCTGCATATCAACCAAAAAGAAATGTTAGCTGTACAGAATTCCCCTGACAGCCTTCAAAGACCACATTCTTCCAGGACGATTATTGGTAAAGACAGACAACACCACAGTTATGAGTAAAGGACCTCCTAAAGGTAGATTGTCAAATAACTCTAGCTGCTTCAGAGAACAATAGCAATAGCAAAAGATGAGGCTGAAACACAGAGAGCATAGAACCTATGAAAAAGATACATCAATCTGCTGTGTCCATCACAAAGGGAAAAAACAAAGTAACACAACAGTGTTGAAGTAAATGAGTAGTTGTTCATGAATCTCAGGAGAATGGATATTAACTGTCCTCTAAAACTAGTTATGGATGGAAGGGTAGAAGTTAAGAGCTTAAAGGAAATGGGTTAATTCCAAACAGAAAACAGAGCATGTGGATCACTTTGAGAAACCTTGACAACTAGGCATTGATTGCATCTCAATTCAAGTTTAGGTTCAAGTTTAGATTCTAAACCAAGTTTTGAAGAAAAAAAAAAAAAGCTCAGATTGTAGTTTGTTTAGGATCTGCACTAAGCAAGAAGTTACAAATGAGGGCTAATGCTGCCAACTGAAGGACGTTCTGATGGCATAGGACAGTAGTGAGGATACAATTTTGTTGGAAAAGGCAGCATGAAAGTCATCAGTCCTTTAGTGAAGGAGACAAATTGATTTTTGTAAATGTTAGACATGTCCTGAGACTTGGGAAAAGGGTACAGTCCTGTCACAATGTTAAAAAACTCAAAATACTTGGAGAAATTAAGCAAAAGACTAATCTTTTAGGCAGCATTTCGTTATGTACACCAGCACTATAATGATATGACTAATTTGACAGCACTGTATCACCTACTGCTGACACAGATGTGTTCTAATTGTATAAATTGGTCTGATAGCTGTGAAGCCCAACTGGGGTTCATGGCAAGTTAGAAAATCCTGAATTCTGAATCACAGTTTGTCAATACTGACTGATCATATTGGCATTTTATTGAAAATGGAATATACACATAATGGTAAGTTGCTTTGGCAGAGGAGTAAGCCCCTTCTGTATTACCAATGTGTGTGTGCGTGTGTGTGCGGGGGGGGGGGGTTGTACCTCAACATCCCTAATACTTCTGTATTTTAACTTCAAAAAGCCCAATCTTGGAGAAGAGGGAAAAACCTCTTCCCTCTTCCAAAGCAAGATGTGTTTATGTGGATCTGCCAAGTTCAATAAAGTGACTCCATCAATTCATTTTGATGTCCAGTAACTTGGAGATTCAGAATTCACTGACTTGCCATATTCCCCTTGACAGACTTTTAGTGAGTATGTCACAAACACAATACTTGTTCAATAAATGTGCAGTGCAGGCAGCCACTTATTTTAATAATGGTACTGTTTTGACATTAATGCCTGTGTCTTATGACACCAGCCAACAAAGGCCTTCCTTAGCTCACTACCATTAGCTGGCTGTTTAGCTGGTTAGAACAGAAAGTTATGGAATACAACCTCTATTTTTCTTTCCCTGAATACCACAAACTTTCTGCACAGGCTTGAATAATTCATGACCTCCAATGCTTAAATGCTCTAAAATTTGTTCTGCCTTCTGCAATACCATTTTATTTTTATTCCGAATCAGTAGAGTTCCTTACCTCCGACATAGAGTTCTGCTTCCCCTTTTTGTGGATAGTGCTTGCCGAAATTATCCATGGTTATTGGGTTGCCACCATCTATGGAGAGGTTTACCATTTGGTCAAATGTCACCAGCTCTACAGTGTGGAACTGCCCATCATTAATGGTTTCAGAGCTAGACACAAAATGAAACAGCATAAATGTAAAATGAGAAAATGGTATATTCAGCTTTCTACAAAGTATACAGCAGATTCTTTTTGGCAACACTTGGCACTATATTCAAACAGTTATAAATGCTCTGTATGCAGACTAAAATCTGTAGTAGCATGCTATTTTGTTATATTAACACATCTATGCCTGTCTGACATTTAAAAAAAAAAACATGACTATAGAATCAATGGACTGATATGCAGATCATGTATATGCATTTCACACAAAAAGAAATTGAACAGTTACTAAAACGAATCCCTCTAGAGGTACCCACCGGGACTTATAATCTAGTGCCTTGGTTCATCTACTACCGTACAGACTATATTATTAAGCCTCTTTTGCACATTTACCACCTTTCCCTGCCCACCATTTGGAAAGCTGCAAGAGACTGTATGATTGCACTTTGGATTTTGACTGATAAAATCCTACTTAACACGGACAAAGGTACCCTCACTGTGTCTCTCTTCATTTACTTTACTAGTGCCTTTGACCTGTTCAACCATCCATCCCATCTTCCTCTCCCACTTGATTCAACTAGTGATCAGCTTTGAAGCATTAGTGTGGTTCAAAGACTACCTATCCATGTGATCCATTTGAGAAAAAATTGGTAATGACATATCCTTTGATATACTTAACTGGAGTCTCACTAAGTTCTGTCTTAGTTCACCTACTATTATTTATCTTTATAAACAATCATCAGAATTCCAGTGCAGCATTTTTAAAAAAGCCAAATGTCTACCCATTACACACATAGCTGACCTTTTACTTATCTCTCTGCTACACCATGACCCTCTCAAACCTTCTCTGATACACTCTAGCCAACATCCCCCTCCTCCAACCTTCAAATCACTCACAGTTAAGACCAACACTACAAATTCCAAGAAGTAAACTTTAGTGCATAATCTAGACCCCAAACTCTGGAAATGGCCCCAACCCTACTTGGAAGATCAATCCTCTTATGCTAAATTCAAATCCCAGTTCAAGGCCTACTTGGGTAGATAAGGTAAAATAAAATAAATCACAAAGGTCATGTTGCCTAACTACAACTCTCTTTCAACTGTATCCTAGCTAATCTCCTCAATAGAATAGCTTTACAAAGCTTAATCACATGCCTGTAAATATGTACATATGTTTATTATAAACTTTGTATTTACTTCTCTCGACCTGTTGCTGCTGATACTGTTTCTTATGTCTCCTTTTTGTACTTTCATTTCTACACACTATTTTATATTGTATTACTGTTGTCTATTTGCACTCTAGCTTGGCCTGAAATTGGTAGCTGTGCTCTCTACCCTACATTTGTTAAAAATAAAATAAAATAACTACATTTACAAAAAAGTAAAACATCCTTTGCATTGAAAATGTGGCATACAGCCAGTGCATTCATCTATGATGCAAGTCACACAGGTTTGGGAGCAAATTCATGCTAGTGAAAGAAAGGAAACAATGCCACCACTGGCAGCTCTCTGTGTAAGTACTGATCAAACAGCAAACAGGGAGAACCCTAAACAGCTTACCACTGATATTCTTCATGTGAAATAAAATAAAAAAATTCTGAAGCTGACACAAACTTTCGTGTGTTTGTATAAGACATTCCTGTCATTTTTAACCTTTATGGCATTAGAATGTTCATATATCCATTGCTTATAACACCGTTTTGTTCTTCTTACCTAGAACATTTCACAGGTTACACAAAAACCTACATAAACTTAATAAATTTGAAAGTTTTAAGAGGTTGAGGCAGTGAAAGATGAAGTAAGAAAGGCTGACACTTTTAATGAACTGGACAGTAGAGAATATTGATGTCAAGTTGTGTCTAACACCACAAACCTTTTAGTTTTAATAACCACAATTATTTTAAGACAATTCTAAAAGAAAAGCCTAATATGTATTGTTAGATTTTATCATACTTATAAGGAAAATGTTTTAATTAGTTGTCTTTTAAGACATTTTTTGCTACATGACTTACTACTGTTTAAATGAGCATGTTTTTTTAACCACTCTGAAGATGTCTCCTTTGAGAGACAAACGTGCTTACTGGTGGAAATATGATTTTTTACTGTAGCTTTATTAAACCTGTAACAGATTCATACTACTAAATGGCTAAACAGGGATTGAAGGTCTGAGCATTATAAAGAGAAATCCAGTTTTCCTTTCCTACATTCAGGACAGGCTATGGAAAGTACCCTACTACTTTCTGTGGACATCAGGGGCAAGTAAACAGCATGTCCAGAAGGAGAACCAGAGAAGAGAAGGACCGTAACACAATGAGAGTATGCATGTACTGTGATGAGATCAGTGTGCATCTGAACCACTGAGGATAAACCAGGTGGAGAACAGGAGGATCCATTCAAGCTCAGAAAGGGTCAGAATGCAGATCTCTCCCTTTCTCATTTACCCCTCTCTGAAGGCACCAACACTCTGATAAAGCTCTAGCTATATACCTTATACACTGCATCCTGTCCTTGTTGTGGCTGGGACCATACTCACATGGAGGATGCAGTATTTGGGTACTAGATAGGTGTTCACTAAGGGCAGTCAGAATATATACCTAACCATGTAAACTGAAGAGTAGAGTAGAACATGAAGAAGAGTTTTAAAGCCCTAATTTTAAAAATGTTACAGTTTTACTTTTTTAGTCATTTTTTCCCCCCTCACTGCCAGCTCCCTCCTGGTCAATCAGCCCATTCAATCCCCATCACTGGGAGAGGGCCAACCCGCAAGGGTTGTCATTTAGACAGCCATTAGGAGAGGTTCAAAGGTTTTCTTCTTTTAGCTGTACCATCTCTTTCAATGCTGAGCCTGCAGAGCTGTATAGAGACATGCAATGAGTTTTCCCCAAGTCAAGCTCCACTCGAGTGACCCACACCCGTGACCTCAACCCAGTCTCTGACATCAGTAGGACTTGTTGGCGGGACAGATTTGTGTCCCAGAGAATCCCCATCTGTGGAATAGACTTCCTCTCCACATCAAGCAGAATACCTCATTATTCCTTTTTAAGCGCAATCTGGATAACTGGATGGGAAACAGAAAATACACCCCTGGGATTCCACCTGTGCCCCTGCTAGACAGGGGCTTTGGGTGCTGACTTGTTTAAATATTGGCTAAACTCTTGGCTAGGCTTATAAGGGCCTCAGGGCCAATAGCCTAGTAACTTCCTATGATCCACACTAGCCATTCATCTCTTCTGCAAGCCCCCCCCCACCCCTCCCCTCAAGCACAGGAAATGGTTTCCCAGGTCTCCTGGAGACATCTTACTTACCCATTTGTATCCTGAGAGCCCATTACCCTATCCCCTTGACAGGTGAATGAACCACACCCTTTCATTACTCTCCCTCCCTGGCTTGTCCAGTGCTAGTACTGCTAGTCTAATGCCAGTCAGCAGGATCAGAGTAAGGACCCATCCCTCTCCACCATGGAGTCAGAAGCCAGGCTAACAGCTTTACTTCTTGTTGCTTTAGTATATACTGCTGATAAATGTATGTCATACACAAATTAAACCTGTACAAGTAACAGTGTACATATTTTCACAAGCAGTATTTTATACAGTCAGCAAGCAATGCTTTAATGCATTTTTATGTATCACGTATATTTTAACATAAATAAGTGATAGTCATATTTTTAAAAATTTTTTCTGGGCAAGTTATTCCTGAACTATTACCATTGTGATTCATGTGGACTACTACAGAAGATTGCAACTACCTCTTTATCCATTTCAAACTACATAAGTAGTAAGTAATAATTTCATCTTTCTTAAAAATGTTTAATTTTATAATTGAAAGTATTAAGAGATGATAACAGCACCAAATGAATTAACGCGCAGGTGAAACATAGCCCTTTATTTACTGCCACAGTTACTGAATCAGAGTCTGCAATTTCTTGAACAATGTACTAATTACCATAACCCATGCTAGTTACTGTTAATGATCTTGAATCCCTCACTCACCAGGTATTCAGTCTGATCCTTTTTAAACAAGTGCCTGCAGTTTCCTTTTACTATCTTTTTTCCTTTTGTAGTATCAATACACCATCACCATCTAGTCTGTAGCATTTAGAGTTACCCCAGCAAGCAATGAACAACTGCATAATCCTGCTAAGCATGTTACCGGATCTGCTTGCTGATTTGTTGACCACCCTTTTGTCATCCAATCTAACCTCAGAACCCTATGCCCTACTAGTGTTGCAATGGCAGCACAATTAGGAATACATTTAAGGTAATAGCTAGCCACTCCTAAAAAAAAGCTTTAGCCTCTTTCTTAGTGGTTGGTAGGGGCCATTGTCACACTGATTCAACCTTTTCAGCCAGTGTTTTCATATCCCTTTGTCCTGTTACATAACTTGAATGGTAAGCTTCTGCCTTGCCTACTTTAGATTTAGCTGGATATGTAGACACTCCACTTTCATGCAGAGAATTAAAATGGCTTGGGCTTTAGGAAGATGGCTTTCCTAGTCCTCAAAAAATATTACCACATCATCCAGGCAGGCTGTAGGTCTAAGGATTTTTTTCCAGCAACCTCTGCAATGTTAAAGGTGCTCCATGGAGACTAAAAGGTGGGACTCAATAGTGAAAGAGTTCAGTTGATGTGGAAAATGTTTTTTTTTTTTTTTCCTTTAGATTCTGCGGCTTGCTAAATTTGCTAATAATCCTTTGTCAAGTCCTACTTGAAAGAGCATAATCTTGCCCAATTTTCTATTAGTTTGTTCACTTGGGGCATGGGATATGGATCAAATTGAAAAATGCAGTTTAATTTGTCTTAAAGTCATTGGAAAACCCTAATAAGACTTAGGGACCAATACACTGAGACTATTACACTCTGTTTGGGATTCTTCTTAGACCCCAATAGCTTTGTATGTCTACCTTATCTGCTGGCAATGGGATTCTGGTATTCAGTATGGTTTCAAATTTATCCTCTTACCAGGTACAGTTTCTGATTCGATAAAACTGGTCTTACCAGACAACACTGAGAATATTTTCTTATTTCTACATAGAAATTCCTTTACATTTTGTTCCCCAGATATTTATAATGTTTCCCCTATTTTGACTTCAGGACATGCTGTGGGGGGACCCTAACTTCGTCTGCAAACATATTTCAGTTTCTCTCCAAGGTTTCAGAATATTTATTTGGTGTAAGTGTTCTGAATTCTTTTTCCCTGGTTGTCTTAGCTTATATTTTTTTAAATTCTGTAGAACTTCATATGGTCCTTGCCACTTTGCAAGGAAATTATTTTCAGCAGTGGGTAATAATACAAGTACTTTATGATCTGGTTTGAATTCTATGATACAAGATTTTCTGATATATGTTATATTTTGTGTCTCCTGTAGTCTTTTTGTTTGTGTGTGTGTGTGTATGTGTCCATTTACTATAGGCATTGTAGTTTTAGCCTGTAACACAAATGTGCAAATTGTGCTGTTACTCTTTTAAAGGGATTGTTTTCCTTCTCCTGTGTTTCTTTTGCTATATCTAGGAAACTATTGGGATATCTACCATACAGTAGTTAAAATAGTGTGAATCTGGTCAAGGTTTAAGATACTTCTCTTACAGAAAAGAGAAGATGTGGCTTATAGTTGGTTCCAGAGTCAGTCATCCACTTCTGTATCTTTTTATAACACACAGTAAAGTTTTATTAAAGCATTCAACTAACCTGTTTGAGAATGGTTCTTAAACCCTGGGTTGGCTGCTGCAAGCTGACATTCTGAGCAAGCTGCACAACCATTATATAAGTCCTTCATAATACCAGGCTAGTAAAATCTGGGTCTATATTGTAAGATCGAAGTTTTACAACTTCGAATGCCATATGGGCAACACCATATAAGCAAAGTTGTAAAACCTCAAAAGCAAAATAAAAAACATAAAAATAAAAGAAAAACCTACCTGATCGCTCAGAGCAGGGGGGAAAGCCCCCCTGCACCCCCCATACCCCCGCTACTTAAATATACCAACTCCGAGATTGCACTACGTTGAAGTAAAGGGAAGAATTCCATATGGAGATCTCCCTTCACACTTGCGAGGTTTTAAATATTTGCTCATATGGTGTCGCCCATATGGTGTTCACATATTTAAAACTTTGTTCTACTAATACAGACCCGTAAAATCTAGATGAAATTCTAGCTTTTGTTTTATTCATTCTTAAATACTATCCAAAAATCTGGCTATTTGCTAACTTCATTACATGTATCTAAAAGGCATTAGAACTAATAACTAACTCAGTATGTCTTCTCTGTCTTTGATTACCCTGTAGAGCAGGTCACTTCTTTGTTCAAAGTATATGTGTGATGTGGGGGTTGTCTGCTCCTTTTGTTCCCCATTTACTCTGGCTGTATTTTCTCTATCTCTACCTAGGGAATTGTCTTCCCACTTAGTTATCTTGAAATTGACATGGTTTATCTGGAGAGCAGCCAAAACAGTACTATTTACATCAGTATTAGGATATGAAGTAGAGATTGTGGCTTCTTCTACTTCTTCAATAAATATAGGTACATGTTCCTCACCCTTCATCTGCGTCATTCTCTATAAAAGGTAACTCATGAAAATAGCTTTCTTCCTCCAGAGGCAATGGTAGTTTGTTTCTTATCTTCAGTGTTCTTATTACATTCTTACTTCAGTTTCTGTCTACATTTATGTAGCAGTGAGAAACAAAGACTCTTTTCAAGTTCCCTTTTCCATTTTTCATCAGTATGAGAGTCATCTCTTTCTTTGTCAAGTTTTACATCTATTTCCCATACTGTACTCTTAACTATGTGTCCTTTCCCATCAGTTTCAGCAATGACTTGTATTACTCTAACAACTGGAGCCTTTTGGCAAGGCTCACTTCCCTTTCAGTCTCCACATTGACTTATCTTATTATTTTAACCACTGAGGACTTTTGGTAAGACTTAGTTTCAGACTTCTCTATCTCATATACCCAGAGGCAGTCCTTAGATCCTTTGGTGTCATCTAGCTCTACACCATTTACTTTACTGGAGTTATGTACTTCAGACAACATACTAGGTTGAACCTTCTCCCACAAATTCTGTTTCATTAAAATGGGGAATCTCTTGGCTAGTTATCACATCATGTATTATATTAGGTACTACAACTACAGTGTGCAACACTGTACCTAAGAGAACCTGTATTTCTACCTGTATTATAGTGTATACCTTTTAGTCTCCTTCAATTTACTGCTTTCACAAATATTGTGATTTATCTACTGTAATTATGCTGTCTGAGTCCAGTGATTACTGCATTTCTTTTCTGTCAACCAGCACAGTGACAGAAAACAGATTCTACATGTCTAGTAATTATAAATTTAGCACTGTCAAATTCCATGCTTTTATGTACAATTTGATGGCTGCCACTAATAAGTTTTAGGGGAGAAAACTGTTGTCAGTATCCTATATGCCCTATTCTAGAACTTTTGAAATGAGTCAGCATTGTTAGTGACACTTTTTGTTCTTGTTTACAGGTGAAATAACATAATTACAGTAGATAAATCACAATATTTGTGAAAGCATTAAATAACTAGAAAGCAGTAAATTGAAGGAGACTAGAAGGTATACACTACAAAGAACATCTTAAAACCCAGTGGCTCCATCCTTGTTCTAACCCAGACTGAAATTCCATGCCCCTCCTGCTCAAATCCCATCCCCACACACTAACCTAAGCATACAAACCAACTCTTTTTCTCTTTATACCTGCTCTGTTTTTGTGATCTAATAATTGTTCTTTACTTTTCCCCTAGCAAACCTTTGTATATTGTCTACAATCCATAATTTGTATTATATTTATTCATATGAGCAATGCTATCTCTGTACTGTAATTTTAATATACATATCCTTTTTATAAATTGTTAACGTTTTAACTGTTTATGCTGGAGCTTTTCTCCCCGGGCCTCTACTGAAAATGGACATATATCCAGTTAGACTAGCCCGGTCAACAAATGTAAAATAAATAAATATTTAGGTGAAGGCATTTTTAGTCCTTGGTACATGCAAATGTAACACGAGGTTTGCAAGTTCAGCTAACAATAAATATTCACATATATATACATAAATAAACACACTATCATCCTACTAATGTCTTAAGGTGTCAAATATTGTTTGTTCATATTTGCATTAATAATTCCAAAACCATGCTAAACACAAGATATTGGAAGATTTCATCTTAAAGCTTACATAATAGCAAACACAACGGCATTGATATTTTCCTGTGTGTAGTGCAGCTAAAGAGATTTGGAATATTGTTTGTATACTGTTTATTTGTATTGCTTTCATATTTCTCTAAATGTCTCAATAATTAAGTGACACAGACAGAAGTGCTTAGCCTCATATGAAAGGAGCTGTAGGAAGAAAATGTTGCTGACAGTATGAGTGTTGTTTGAATGGTTACTGAGATATCATAAGCTGGTTTATACAATATTGCAGAAATTCATATTTATTGCTTTTATGTGGCTTATAAAATTCACTTTAAGACTTAGAATTGAATGAATGCAACCACTGTAAAGATTATTTTGTGCTGAACAGTTTTGCCATTTTACAGTTTTCTTCTACCACTTATGGTTCTAGAGGTATGAACATTTGACTGAAGTGTGAGATGATAACTTCATTTTTAAAAGGCGCAGGCTACACCCATTGGAAGTTATAGTACAAGCTCAAAACAGCTCCATTGGAGGGAATGAGTTAAATCAGAAGACAGAATTCTGGCCCATTTAGCTTGAGGCTAGTTTTCTCTAGCCATGTACCTATTGAATGCCACCAGACAGGCCTCCACATTATCATCTTTTCCTAATTTCCTTAGAGCACAAATCTGCTGTTGTAGATGTTGGTCATTTGCTGTACCTAAAGTCAAACATATTGACGTTTTTTCATTCAGTAAGACTTTAATGATTTTTTTTTTACATTTCACACAGAAGTCAGTGGCTGTAGTTCAGTGCTCGCGCGCATATACACACACACACACACACACACACTGGAATTGGGCTTCACCAAAAGCAAGCAGCAACATTTTCTTTAAGAAAATCCCTTTTCAGTGCCACAAGGATTATTTTCCAGAGCTAATCCCCACATGGGCTCAAGGGTTTTAACAGTTCCTCAGAGGAAAACTTTTTTTTACTACTGTGAGGATCCCCTTAGTTATTGTAAATCCTTGCTCAAGTGTTTAAAAGTTCTCCAGTTTTATCAGAAAGTTTCTCATGCAGTATACATTCTTAACAATTTAAGAGGTAGAATTCACTCTGGGTACTTATTTCTGTTAAGGAGTAATTTAAACTCAGAGACTGAGTCTTTAGTCTAGGATGAGGAAAACCCCAGCACTACAAGTGGTAAGGTCACGGTTGTAAACTAAAAATGTTCATCTGCTCACTAAAATCCACCACTGTCATATGCTGCAGAACCAAAAGGAATAGTCAGTAGTCATTTTTTTCAGTTTACATAGGTATACTTACAGAGAAACCAAAAAAAAAATCTACTTGCAAAGTGTGGGGAATAACAGAAAAAAAAATAGCATTCACCAAAGTCTCTCCACAGACCTTCTTTGGTCTGCTATGCTCCACCACATAGTAATCCAGAATGCAAGTAAACCATGAAACGCTGAAGTAGGCATGGAAACCAAAAAAAACAAGAGACCAACAGCTGACAGCAAAATGGCACCAATAAAGGGTACCCCAATACAATAAGATGTAAAACTCTTATTTATTCACGATAATCACACTATTACCACACCATCATTGGTTCAAAATACAGCACTTGTCCACTAACAATTTAACAACCAAAACCCATTAACATTCATATTTCAGAGGCACACTGACAATGTTCCTAATACATTATGAATGCTGATTATCACAATCTAATAACCCAAATTAAAACATAAAATATTACAATCTGAAAAAATGCGACAAAAAATGTAATAAAATATGATAAAATATAATCCTCCTACAACTTGGATGCCCTTAATTTTAAAGTTGGGGCCAGTGAATAACAGTCATTTAATCTGGGGTAAAAACGAGTGTCTAAATGCATCTGCCAAATAAGTTCCTGGAAATCCAGTCTGGACTCCCAATCACCACCCCTTTCCTGAGGTTTAGCCATCTCAAGTACCCAAAACCTAAAATTAGCATTTTTACATATAACTGAATGTCTATATAGAGCATTAAGGTGAGCAATCCAAGGTGTCAAGCAAAAACCACACCGCTGAAGCCAACAAATTTTATTCACAAAAAGATTGAGTGCTTTCATCAGAATATAACAAAAGACTTCTTCAAAAGAAGAAGAAGCTTTTTGTTATAGTCTGACAAAAGCACTCAGTCTTTTTGTGAATAAAATTTGTTGGCTTCAGCGATGTGGTTTTTGCTTGACACCTTGGATTGCTCATCTTTTTGCCTGGTTTTCTGTATTGGTTAGAAGTATATAGAGCATTAGTTTAATTTATTTTTAATTTATTTCATACATATGCTCAAAGATTCTTTGTTTCAAACTATACTTGGTTTTCCCCACATAAAATGTTAAACAAGAGGTACAGTAAGCTAAATATACAACCCCTTTGGTTAAACAATTAAAATATCCTGTTGCACATAATCTAGTTTTGGGGTTAGGCAAACAATTGTATTTTGAACCAATGATTGTGTGGTAATAGGTATTTGGGAAAAATGATTTTGATTCTGATGAAGTTTCTGGGTAGGAAATGAAAGCGCTAAATGTTGTTGTTGATTGTCTTTCAGCTTTTCCCAGTTAGGGGTCGCCACAGCGGAACACCGGTCCACTAATGATTGGCAGTAGAGTTTCATGAACACCGAGGTGCTAGCTCAACGTTCAACCTTCAACGAAGGCACGCCCATTTATGCATGTCTTTCGAATGCCCACCCAACCACGGGGATGACATGCAGACTCCACACAGAAGGCACTCCCCGCACTCCAGCCGAGAATCGAACGGGAGAACCTCTTGCTGTGAGGCAACAACACTACCGCTGCACCACCGTGGATGTAAATGAAAGTGCTAAATCCGTGTATTAATTATTTGTGTGATTATCGTGAATACGAGTTTTACATCTTATTGTAATGGGATAATCCAGAATGCAACATTATTTACAGAGATTTCAGTTCCAAAGAAAGCAGTTAGTTTCATTAGCTTCCACAATTCTGTCCTCTTGCAAGCAGGATAATAGCCCTTTATCTTTTCCACATACAAGGCCATAATTCAAACCTTTCCTTTCAGAGATATCCTCATTGCTCTTTGGAGATTCTTCTTTGAACCTGGAGACTAAAAGTCTACTTCCTGATTAGCAGTGGCCCTGATATAGTTCTATAGGCAGGTATTACCAGTCAATTACCTCTCTAAATAATTGGACTCTCGACAATCCTTTGTTGGCTCTTCCAGATATTCAAATCTAAGTTCTGCAGATTGGGTTGGATCAGTGATCCCTTGTCCTGTGTGAATAGGTCCATTGTGTGAGAAAGCTTTAGGTAATTGTCTCTGGCCAATTTCATGGGAAGGGAGAACCAGTGTTGTCTAGGCCAAAAGAAAGTTACCAGCTGTACCTCCTGTATATTTGGAACTCTGGTTATCAGAGGATGGAGAGAAGCAAAAAGGTTAATTCCCATGAAAAGGATAGAAAAAAGCATCTATTTTCCAGCATATGACTGTAGCTTATCCTACACCTTCGAAGGCCCAAGTCTGGCAGCAAGGTAACCATTTGACTGAACAACCCAATGTAGTTATTAGACCTAATGAGATTAATTTTACCAATTTTGAAGACCTAAATCATCTAGAAGTGGGTGACCCGATAAATAATCGTGGGAGGCCTGGAGCCCCATTGGACAACAGTGAAGGTACATGGGGGGTCCATAGGAGCAAAAGATTACAGAATGCTTCTCGTGGACAGAATAATGTTACCCACCCTAACCAAGACAATCAAAATTTTTGGCTGGGCAACAATACAGGAGCCAAACCAAGACAGAGGAACCCATATCAGAATATGAACAAGAACAACCACAAATTCAACAAGCAGAAGAGATAGGGAGGATGTTCTCTATGAGCAAAGACTATCCGGTGATAATAACCAACAAAGCAGGAGACTTTAAAGTGTTTAATTATTCCTATGTACGGATTCATCCGGACATTGTTGAATTACTTGCAAAAGGACATACTTTTGTTCCCTCCCAACATTTAGACTTGGTAAAAACTATCCTGGATGTTAAAACCTTTACCAGGAAATTGAATTTTAATCTGATGATGGGTGATGTAATAAATGCTCCTGTGTTTGACAACTTCCATATCCCTAGTACATTTAACTCACCTTTACACCCGATTCTCCAAGTGTTTGAACACACATGTGAACTAGATATTAGACACAATACTAAAAATAAATGCAAGGGTGGTTATGTACATAACATCAGTAAACAGGAATGTGAATATTTGGAATTCATTAAATCACAGGACATATGAGTGTATAAACCTAACAAGGGTGGGGGCTTGGTAGTCCTTGATAATTGTGACTACACGGCTAGGATGAAGTTATTATTAGATGCACCTGCCTATGAAGTAAGCTCATGTTCATAAGTGAATAGAGCTTATCAACAAATTAAAAACTGTATTAATGACTTATTTGTAGAAGGCAGGATAGAACAGAAAATATATAATTACATGTTATTACCTAGGATCCCCTATTTTTTCGGGATACCTAAAATTCATAAAAACTTGACAAACCCACCAATGAGACCTCTAGTGGATGGACGTAGTTCACCTACTTATCCATGTGCAAAATTTGTTGATTGTTTACTTAAGAAATATTTAACAGCTGAAAACCAAGTGTGTAAAGACTCTTAGTCTTTTCTGAGTAAAATCGACAGTTTGCAATTCGATGAGGAGTGTAATTTCCTTACAGTTGATGTCAAAGATCTGTACACTTGCATTCCACACCTAACAGGAATGGAGTGGGTAGGGTTTATGTTGAGGAAAAATGGTGCATCAGAAGTAGTAATATCCTTAGTCATGGAACTACTTGATATCATCCTGTCTAATAATTTCTTCCTATTTGACAACGTGTACTTTTTGCAAAAAGTAGGAGTAGCCATGGGCTCCCCGTGTGGAGCCAGCATAGCAAACTTAGTCATGGCATACTGGGAGACAGAATTTGTGTTTAAGATAGAAAACATAAATAATTCCATTGTTTACTATACACGTTATTTGGATGACATCTTTATTTTATTTAAAGGTGACATGGTTGCTAGTAATAAACTACTGGACTATTTTAATAAGTCCACTCAGTTTTTACAATTCACATCAATGTTTGACAGTGAAGAAATAGCATATCTGGATATATGGCTCTCAAAGAACAGAGTACAAAAATGCTTTGAGGCTAAGATTCACAGGAAGAGTACGTACTCTAATGCCTTCCTGCATTTCTCTAGTTGTCATCCCCACCACCAGAAGCAGTCGGTGGTCAAAGGCCAATTGGTAAGGGCCGCACGAATAGTGAGCAAAGAGAATGATTTTCTAGAAGAATACTATTTTTTGAAAAGTATGTTTCTGGGGAGTAAGTACCCTGAAACGTTATTAGATTCACTAATAGAAGAAGTAAAAATCAAGAGATCTAATAAGATTTACAACCCTATTCTCAGTGTTAAACAGTTAGTCAACACTTAAATGCAAAGTGACAATGTGAGTAATTTATCAGTTATGGATAGTACCAACAGTGAGATGTCAGAAAATAAACCAGACTTCCATCTAAGCTTTACCACTATGTTTACGGTGGACAGCCAAGTTGTTTTGAGGATTATACAGAAAAACCTGGAACTATTTAGAATGAATCCAGTACTATTTACAAAGTTGGGTGACAGTCCTAAAGTGGTGTTTAGAAGAGGGAAAAATTTAAAGAACTTGCTAGAACAACAACATAGAACCATTCCCAAAATAACAGGTATGGGGAAATGTGAAGCTTGTAACTTTTGTAAACACATTGAAGTCACCAATAATTTCTGTATAAATGGTGCACCATTTAAATTAAAACAGTGGTTCAACTGTAATTCTAGGTACGTGGTGTATTTAGCTTGATGCCAATGCTGTACTGCATTCTATATTGGAAAAACAGAATGGAGACTCCGTGATAGGGTCTACGAACATCAGTACGCAATATCTAAAGGCAAAACTGACAATGCACTAGCTAAACACATACAGTTGCACAAAGACCACAAATTTAAATTCATGGCTATAGACCAGGTAGCTATAGACATTAGGGGTGGTCCTGTACCCTTACGGTTAGAAGAATTAGAATTGCTGTGGCAAATTAGATTGAACGCTTATAATTACCCTGGTATAAATGAAGCTTGTTCTATCAGCTGTATTTTGAAATTGAAAAGCTTGCAAAGATGAAAATGTTTTATAGTTCTGTAGGTGTGTCTCATTCATAAGAATGATACTTTTTAATTATTGAGCAATTTTAAATATAACTGTAGAATGTATTTTTTATTCTAATTTGAAAATAAGTTTTTTAGATAGGTTTGGGGTTTATGTAAGTTTATACTGTTTGATGTGTACTGCTTCACAAGTTGTAACTTTATAGTAGTGAGTAGCAGTTTTAATGTGTGAGTGTTTCTTTAAAAGTTTCTAAGGTGAGGAGGTTCGTGGTGATGGGTAAAAAGTATCACCTGTTGGTATTTAAATGCATTTTGTTGTATGGTGCATTTGTAATCTGAAGAAGTTTGTGTTGGAAGCAAACGAAAAGCGCTTCATTCTTTTGTATTAAAATAGAACTCAGACTTTTTTCTGCTTGCCGTTCTTGTGTTTGTTTGTTCCAGTTTGTCGTGGGCAGTGTGCTTGTTACCATCTTCAGAAATGTGTCAGGGCTTTCATGTGGCTGTAGCTCTGACAAAAATCAACGCTTTCACAAAATACTGCAAGATGATTGTATAATTCCCAAATAAAGTTATATTTGGAAGGGCAGTCCTGCAAGGTACTCTATCATAACTGCCCATCCACCATAAGTTCTTTTCAGAAATGGTACATTGTTTGGGATTCTGTCTATGTGAAAACCAGTGCAAAAGCTCTCCTTAAGAAAAAGACACTCAGTTTCATAAACAGAGCTGGCAAAGACAGCTAAACAGCAGAATATGCTAATGACAACATAAAGACCTGAAGTACATGCTAATTAACCAATACAATATTGAAAAGCTATTCATGAAGCTATAAAACAATCATGTATGCTCAGTGTAGTCTTTTGCCATGTACACAAAAACTCTCGGGCAAGAAGAAGAAAGATGTTTAGACCCCCTTTTACTTATACTGGACTACATGAAGCAGAAATTGTTGGGAGATACAGGGTGGACAGGGAAACACTAGAGGAAATATTCGACCAAAGGACACAGGGAAATCATGGAGAACCCATTCCAGTGGAAACAAAATACTTGGTATTGTGTATACTAGCTACTGGTACTTTCCAGAGACCTGCTGGGCATATAGTATGGTTGTCATGGGCATCAGCCTCAAGAATATTACATTGTTTTTTAAATGTAATGCTACTGCATGCAAGGGAGTATATCTTTTTCTCATGAACACCACACGAGGGAGCAAGAACCATACAGAAATTCTATGCAATAGCACACCTCCCTGAAGTTTTGGTGGCTACAGAGTGCACACACACATAGAAATAAAAGTCCCACCTTGGGAAAAGGGAAGAAGGTACATGAAGGAGGGAGGTTGGTGTAATGGTTAAGGTGTTTACCTTGCAGGCACAAGGTACAGTGTTTGATTTTCACATGGGATAACTGGCTAGGCTTAAAATGGCTTAAAATTAGCCTAGTACTAATCTATGAATCTATGAACAGAAAAAGTTTCAACTCTGTAAACTGTCAGGTTATCTGTAATGCCCAAGGGCTCATCTACAATGTCTGTTCGGGTAACCCAAGCAGCTTCCATAAGTCACACATATGACACACCTGTGAGCTTTACACCAGGTTTGTTAGGGGTGACATTCCCCAAGGGCATCTGAGTGGTTGCAGGTTTTGCACTGGAGCCCTGGTTCATGACACCCATGAGAAACTCCCACAACCCCACTGAGCAAGAATACAATGAGGCCCACATTCAAACTAGAAATATCACAGAAAGTGTGTTTGGTTTGCTTAAATCAAGGTTCCAGTGTGTAGACACATGAGGAGGTGCACTGTAGTATGACCCGAGCACCTGTGCCGAAATATTACCAGTCTGTGCCATGCTACACAATATAATTCTCAGGAAACATCTTCAACAAGCATAACAAGGGAAGGACCACAGTTTGAAGGACCTTAGGCAGGGCTAGCAGCAGCAGCAGTAGGTAATGATGGGAGGGAGGGATGTCTGAGGGAGAGCCACCAGCTAGAGATGCGGCTGGCAGATGGAGGCATGTACAGTATGCCTTGGCTCTGGCTAAGAGGCAAAAGATAGCTTGCACACTCACTTCCTCGGTCAAAGCCTAAGATCCCAGACACGTACAACTAGGAAAACTGATGCCTGTCAGATTCCACAACCTTTACTTAACCCTGTAACGGCTGTGTACTGATAGCATCAGACAGAGACAGTGCACATGGAAACAATGTTACTTGTAATAATGACAGGTAATTGTGGAACCTTTAAAGAAAAAAAAATGTTTTCTTTTAACACCTATATTGAATTATCACTTGTGACATAGACACATTTACATTTATATAAAAATAATCAAACTGTATTAAGTTAAAATTAACAAACATTATGCTTCACATATATTGCTATATATCAAATAACCTAAGCAATATTACATAAATTATTCAATTCCTGCCTCTTTTTTTAAACAAGAAATATCTTTATTAAACCTTCACTTACGACATAAGCAGTCATTTTTTTGTATAAATGAAAATAAACCACACCGACACAATCCTAGTTGCAAGCATGTTACATCACAAACCATACTGACACAATCCCAGTTGCAAACTTATAATCTATTCAATCATTTTCAGTAAAACATTACATAGCTAATTTAAGGGTTGCCTTCTTTTAAACCTCATTTCTCCCCTGTAAGTATTGTTCCCACAATTCCCAATTTCCTATGTAGTTTGTTCCTACCTTTTTCTAAAGATCTTAATTCCCGTTGTTTTATCTATGTTACTATATTCACTACTTCTAATATAGCTTGTTTAGATAGACATTTTAGTAGAATCCAGAACAGAAGTTGCCATTAAAAAAGAATAATTAGTAGAACATATAAAATATTGCATGATAGCTATAAGACTCAATCATAGGAGATTGGAAAGAGAGACTGGATAAGCAATTTGCAAAGAAACAATGGAAGGATATATGTATGTCTCCCAAATATGCAACAAAATCTAGAAGATGTTGGAGTTTTGCTTGGAAATGTTTACATAGATATTTTTATACCCCAAGTAATCTCTAGAGAATTTTTCCTCAGGTACATAGGAAATGTTGGAGGTGTGATGGGGGAGACAGAGGTAATTGGGACATATTTTCTGGGACTGCAGTGAGTTGGCGGACTTTAAGGATTCCTTGTGGGATGGACTGTCAGAGATGCTGGGTGGGCAGATTGATGTGACAAGGGAGATGATTTTTCTGATGCTATGATACAGAATTGGACTTGCCTAGACATGGAAAGGCCTTGCTGTCTCTATTTATGGTGACCGCCAAAAAAGCAATTACTAGAAAATAGAAACCAAAAGAAAAAAAATGTTACATATAACTGATTATTCTCAAATGCCCCTAAGCAGAGCCTTCTGTCTGTGGTGTGCACTTATGCCAGTAATATCTCCTCTGTAAGATGTTTGCAACATACAGTTGTGATTTAGATGTAATAGTATGCATTAAGAATTTCAGTTGAATGCTGTCCATTAAACAGGTCACTACACCTTCTTTTGCACAACTATACGAAGAAGCAAGACTGAAGTACCTAATGCTTCCAGTGCTGTAATGACAATACTAACTGAAATACAATGTGGTTGAACAATTATAGAAGTAATCCATTCACAAATGAGTAGGAGAAAGAAAACAACTTTAGGTTTGCAATACATATTGCTAAATCCAGTCTTGTGAATAGGCAAGTATCAGCTGTCCACTGCGTGCATCAAGCCTATATGTGACCCCAAGACATATGCAAATGTCGGGGCACAGTCATCATCATTAGTATAGGGAGAGGTGGGTGGTAGGAAGCCAAGGGTGACACCAAAGAAGTGATGGTATGCAAGTAAGAATCACATTTATCTCCCAGAGTATACAGTATTCCGTGTCAGTAACAACAGATGTATAGCAGTCAACAGTACTGTTTAGATAGTTTGCATGCATGTAACTTGGTATGGGCAAGTGAATTTTTTGTTAGTGTGTGTGTTTGTCTGTCTGCATGAACACAATTAAACACTGTGCTAGCACTATACCCTGGCATCCTGGACAGGTATGAGCTGTGAATGGTAGACTACTCACTTCAGTGTCATTGACCCCCAACAACAAGAACTGCTTGTGCTGTGAGTTGCACTTCTACTTCCATGGCCCTGGCTAGAAGTTGGAGTGCTACCTGAATGTGAATGATGTCTGCTGAACCAGCTCTCATCAGGACTATGTCCAGAACTACAACCCTCTGGCCTGCCATGTCTGGTTGTGGACACTGCAATCTCTGACAGAGCAATGAATGTAGTGCCACTGTGGGAGCAGGATCTTGTATGGCCACGTCTGCTAACACCAGCAGATATAGCAGCTCTCCAGCCAAGTGGATGCCCACCCTCCCACAACAGACTTTCCATCACAGAAACTGCCCAATGTAATGGGTCATTCATCCTGTCCAAGGAGTTGCCAGCACAGTAAAGGGAGTCTCTCACATCAGAATGCACATTTACTAGTTGCAGTATCTGTTCTGAGACATGGGTGGAACATGGCTATGCCTCCACTACTCCCCTGCACATATGTATGGCAGCATCTAATGAAACACCAGCTTCAGGAAGAGAGTGGGCAGCAGGCCTCCTCCAAGCATGTCTACCAACTCTCCTTTGTGGCACTATGCCCTCTTGATGGCTAATGGGAAAAGCAACAAGTTCTGCATCCACAGTAACCATATTGGTTGAAGAACTGTGACAACCTTTTTTATTTTTTATTTATTATTATTTATATCATATTTGTTAAGCGGGTTGGTTCAACTGGGCACAGGCCCATTTTCAGTGGAAACATGACAAGAAAGTCTACAAGAAAAATAATTACAATTTTACAGTAATAGGTTTCACAAAAGTAACAAAATGTCACAGTATACATAGAGAGATTGTACAAGAAAGATAATTACAATTTTACAGAAATAGGTTTCAGAAAAGTAACAAAGATAATTTCACGGTATACATATATAGAGAGATTGCAGTTTTGTATATGTAAGAAAAGAAGAAAAAGTATGTAACCTAATAATATTTAAATGATAAAAGTATGAGATAGAAAAAATGAGACAATAATATACAAATAATAATAAGCATAATACATTCATACAGATTTATAGTTCTACAGCCTTTCCTAAGTAGGGTAGGGGAAGAGACAAATGTTAGATTCAGGATTAAGGAAGATCCTGGCAGGGGCAACCTGTCCTATATCAGAGGTCTCTGTGACCTGGTCCAGGTGTACTGACTGTATCTGATACAAGGCAGTCAAAACTTCAGTGTCAGACTGATCTTCTGCACCCCCAGGCTGTGCCTGTTCATTGCCATCATCATCATCATCATCAGAAGCTACCGATACTCCGTCAGGTGGTAGGAATTCCAGATTGCCAGTCTCAGGGCCACCTATGACAAGCAATAAACACAACAAACAGAAAAATACAGAATAAAATTGATCACACATTTTCCTTATAATAAAGGTATACTAAACTTCTTAACAGATGCTAAAGCTACAAAAACTTTAGTGTTGTATAGACTGGAATCTACCTTACATGAAGTATTAACAATAAACAAATGTATGCTTACCATGTGCAGGGGGGCTTGCAGCCTGCAATCCAGAAGTGCCTGTATGAGAGGAATGGAAAGGAAAGAAGACTGCTATGTATCACAATGCAAGTGCAACAAGAGAAAGAGAACAGTTCCTTCACTAGTGCAGATTAGAAAGGTTCTCATAAAAAAAAAAAAAGTGAACAGTTGGCTGCCCCAAACCCAAAACAAACTCAACTCTTTCTGTATGACTGTAGTCTACCTCACAGTTATCTATCTTTCTCTCTCTCTCTCTCTCTATATATATATATATATATATATGTATGATATATCTGAGATATATGCCTATAAAGATATAACAATAACACTTGCTTACCTGGAAGGTCTGCCTGTGACACTCTGGGTCTGTCGTGCACAGCTGCACTAACATCAAGAATTCTGGTGGGATCCCTGATGATCTATCTGGATCTCTGATGGTAGACAAGAACTCCTCAGTTTCAGTTAGCGGTGGTTCAGTAGCAACCCCCCCCCCCCCGTAGTAGGTTCTCCCATGCCCTCGAACAACATTAAGGTCATTAGCCACCTGCTGTCATATCCTGTCTTGGGCAGCTTGGTCACCTCTACCTAACAGAAAAGCTCCATGGCAGCTTAAGGCCTGGATAATTACATCATTTTCTGCATCAGTATATGGTGGCTTATGGGGTACAGAAGCATTCTTGGATGCTATTTACCTGTATGAGATGAAACAGAAAAAAATTAAATATATAATAAACAGGATGGTTGTGAGCTCAGTTCTGTGTGACAGTATGCATCCAACATGGAAAGAAAGAAATCTCTGTATATGATTACACACAAGTTATGTCCCTCAATCCCCTCACCCATGCCCCAACATAAAAGAACTATATTTAAAACTCCATTATCATCATAGATCTTATAACACTTCTGTAATGCAGATAACACAGGTTTAAACTTTGTAATACATTGCTGCATTAACGATTATAAATGCAGCATTAGAAATGTAACACACAACTGTTATAACTGCCATAGCCATTGCTAGGGAGTTCAATCAGGTAGAAATGCACACAAACAAAACAAAGTTTTCTCTTCCTCCTAACAGACAAAAACGCCAGACCTTCCTACATACCTACAGTACGATCATCCGCATTGTGTGCAAACATGGCATACAAAACAAAATAATACATTTGTCATGTAGCATTTAGTAGCATAATTGCACAAATGCAGACATGGCTATGGCAATAGCAAGGGATAAAAGTAAATAAATTCAACATTGTACAAATGCTTTTCCACAGTCACTGCACTTTACCTTTTAATGTTAAACTAAAAGCAATAGTTACGAAGTAACAACATTTTCTTAATACTACACAGCAGAAAATAGATAAATCTCCCAAAGTCTTGTATTATTAGCGGCATTAAGCTCTGTTTTTCAAAACAGCCTCCCAGCATGATAAAAGGTCATTAGCTACACAATTACCTATATATAGCACAGAGTCAGCCCTGTGAGCACTATGAGTATGCAAATGAGGTGTGGATGCATTAGCACCCCTGAATACCAAAAGCTGCACTAAGTGTAGGGAATGTAAACATTGAGAAAGGACCTACGCAATTACATGCACATGCCCTAGCAATGCAAGGATGAACATTGAGAAATGCTTCCTCTTAATGGCTTGCAGTACCCAGAGACTGCAGGAACACTCAGCTTTCACAGTCTCCCCTCTTTGATATACACATACCAAGGGTGTGCCAGGGAGAAGAGGCTAAAAAAAAGTCTACAGGTACATTGACTGATTTAAGAAATTGACATTCATAACATTCAAATGCTGGTTTTAATGACCACAGTTACTGGCCTTTAGTAGGAAATGTTGTTCATATTAAAGGGAGTACTTTAAGCATTGTAAAAGGTAACAGATGGCAAGGAAGCAGAGCTAGAGTTGCTATTATGAAAGCATAGATAATGAAAAGATGTGCCAGATAGAAAGAAATGGTTACACCTGCATTATTTGCAGCCTTTGGTTAATGTTGTATGAGTACATGCCTATGCTGTTTGTAATATCCCAGTCATCCATACATTCACTGTTAAAACATGAAAGGACAATTTCATAAATTCTTTTTGACATACTTTGTGTGACTTGATACAGTGTCACATTATCATTACATCTAAACTCTTTATCACCTTGCTAATATAACTTTGCCTATGGCAAGTCTTGGAAATGATGTGAAATGATTACTTTCAATACTCTTGTTTGAGGGTTCAATTGCATACAGGTCCCTGTTGCAACATAATAAATTTGTCAAACATGTACATGTGTGTTTCATAAAGTACATGTCTGATGTTGCACGGAGATGTGAGAAGGAAGACTTTTTCACTTGAATGTACTTCTTGCTCTGGTCATTGCTACATATACCCATGCATAGCATTTCATTTACTTTCTGTAATTTCTCTATCATATACTCCTCTTCTAATGTCTTTTCCACTTGCTTTCCACTTATCAGCATGCAAACAGGGTTCACTACCCAAGGAAAAAAATGAAAAATAAAGTTTAGGCTGACTTGGGTAGCTCAAACATACCTGGCATCACTGTGTGGTACTCTGCAACAGGGAGAGTAGATACTTCAGTAAATGCACCTGACATATGTCAAAGTCTGTTATATAAGATACAGTTGAAGTGAATTGAGAGAAATAGGGCACATGAAGCATTTTTAGCAATCACTTTGCAATTATTCATATTTACTTTTCCACTTTTTTTCATTTTAGGGTACATTTGCTCTCCACTTAGCAACATGCATACAGCAGAAGTGTGCGAACCAAATATTCCACAATAAAACCACTGGTATATTGATGCTGTAGAAAATGCTGGTAGTCCACAAAGTAAAGCAAAAAAAATTATTGTAAGACAATAGAAAGCTGGTAAGCGCTTTCACCCTCAACAAAAGAACTTCATCAGACAAATTAAAATTTTTGATTTTAGTTTGTCTGATGAAGTTCTTTTGCCATTATAAAAGTATGTCATTACATGTGACAATCATAGTGAAGTTACATTGTCATGTGCACACACATGCTTTTGTTGTACAACTTGTGATGCACGGTGACATCTTTTTCACGCATTGCTTTTTTAAAAAGTATTCCAGTGTCCAATTTCACATGGGTATTGTCTGTATTCTCCAGTGGTGCTTGAATGTTCATATTATATATGCTTGCAATTAGTACATTGCTATCTAGATTGTATAATCTAGATAGGTAGGAGGTTCAATACCCAACATGGAAGATGTGTGTGTGTGTGTGTCTCAGATCATGTGTGACACTGGATGGTGTATGCACTATTCCTGAGAATAATGCATTTAAATGTTCTCACAGCTCCCTTACCCCAATTTTTACAGAAACATCATGTATGAAACACTGATGAGGTGATACTGACAAAAGTGCACTCTCATCCCTTGAGAGTCAAACTTCTCCTGTGGTGTTTATGCCTGATAAAGTGATCTTTAGATTGTGTAACGTAGGTAGGAGGTCTGATATCCAACACGGAAGACATACGTGTGTGTGTGTGAGAGCAAAACTGTGTGTAGCACATTTATCTATTCTCACAGCTCATTTATCCCAGTTTTTACAGACATAGGTATTGTCTGCCTTCTCCTGTGGTGCTTACGACTAGTACATTGCTCTCTAGGCTGTGTAACCTAGAAAGGTAGGAGGTTCAATACTCGACAGGGAAGTTGTTTGTGTGTATGTCAGTGAGTGAGAGAGACCATGTGTGACACTTTGTGGTGTATACACTTCTCCTGAGAATAGCACATTTAATTATCACTGCTCCCTTATACCAGTTTTTACAGAAACATCATGTATGAAACACACTAATGAGGGCATCCTGACAAAAGAGCACTCTCTGTCCTTAAGAGTCAGACTTCTCTTGTGGCATTTGTGACTAACACAAGGGTGTAGCTATGCATACTGTTTGTACTGTAATGATTACAATTTTCTATGAATTACATAATGAAAACTTTGCTTTTTTTAAACAATACTATGTACATACATTTTTAAATTAATTCTTTAGACAACAATGTCATAGGTTGAAAAATAGTCATGTAATGTTTTTAGTGGGAAAGCGATGTAAAAATTTTTTAGTGGGGTGGAGGGAGAACGTCTCCATTCTTCAAATGGCAGGTGTTCTGTGTGGCATTACAACTCTGGTTCAACACACTGATGAGGTAATTGTTTTGTAAGTGAACTGAAACTATTTGAATGTCAGACTTCTCCTGTGGTGCTTGCATGTCTTACACTATTCTCTATAATGTGTAACTAGATAGGTAGGATGTTCAAATACAGCAGTCCTTAATTTCTACAAGTTTGACTTCCAAGGAAACCATGATTATTTTACATAAATTTATAGTGGCAACTTTTACAAGCCCTGATTGGCTGCAACACTAATGTTACCAGATACATCTCTTTGGCAACAGATTGCTGATGCCATCCCTTCATACATCTGTATGTCTCAATTGCAGTTATTCTCCTGTGGCTGTAAGTGGATATGTAGGTGGTTTGATTCTGTCAGTGCTTTAATAATGTGACAGTTATTAATGTCATATACCATTAGACACCTGACAGCCACCTAAATGTATGCTTCTAATTATGACATTGAATTACAGTGGCACTCTGTTACACTAGCAAATCCTAGCATCCAGGGAAAATAACTTTTTGTCCACACAATAAATATATATTGCTAACATACTTGGGTCTGTATTATGCTATTGAAAAACGTGTTCATCAACAAGTTTTCATCGACTAATATACAGCAAAGCCACTAATCTCCAAATGGCCACTTCAGTGAAATTTTTTCCCAGTGGAAGAAAGCACTTGGCTGTTGTCAGGGATTTGCCATTTTCCCCACTGTAGTGTGATCTTAGAGTTGGTATATTTAGTTGGGGTGTGGGGGGGGGGCACAGCCCCCCACTTTGTAGGGTTTGAAAGTTTGTTTTGTTTTTGTTTGGCCAAGTGATTTTTTTTCCCTGGGAAAAAATTTGCTGAAGTGGTTGTTCGGAGATTAATGTTTTCGCTGTATAGTGGTCAATGAAAACGTGTTCGATGAACACATTTTTCAATGACATAATACAGACCCACATACTTGCAGTATGTCACATTTGGAGTGTGCATTCTCCTCTGTGTGACTTTGATTATTTGCATTGTAGTAACCAACAGATATGTTGGGGCCTACTAGAATGAATCCTAAAATATGGAGACTGAATAGCTGAAAGAATAGACTTACATATACTAAGTCTGAGATGCCATTTCTCAGAATATACCTTTTTTTCCTAGGTATGGCGATCTCAGAGTTGGTATATATATATATATATAAGTTTGGGGGAGTTGGGGAGCTTGCTTCCCATATGGGGATGCAGGGAGAGCCTGCCCCCATGCAAAAAGAAGTTTAAAGGAGAAGAGTATTTTCAAGATTCGCTGTTCTTCTGTGTCTAGGGTCTTTTTCTGGGTTGTCAGCACTCAACAATTAGAGTGACGACACTTCAGTAGGGAGCCATGCTTTGTACTTTGTGTAATTACATATGTAGCATGTCGGATTGCAGCTGTGAGTCTTTCAACCTTATACTGTGTGTATTATTCTGAAAGACATATATGATGTTAATCACATTTTAACTTCCCTTTGGTACACTGCAGTTATATTAAGTCTATATCACATTCTTTATTATCATGTCCGTTATTATTTTTGTGAGTAACTGCAGGGTTGACATTCACATTAATTATCATTACATCAGTATTGCAGGCTTTATGTTAGAAATGCTTCTTGTACACTTTCATCACATTTGCCTGCGGGATGTTGAGTATACTTTAAACATTTCCCTTCTTTAACATTACTAGATCATTGCAACATATTTTTATAACAGTTCTCGTTCTGTACTGTTTCCCCATACTTGCCTTTAATGTGTCTGGGTTACAGTGCATGCTTGTATCTGAGCACTGCATATATGTGATCCATTTTGTTTACATTGTGTGCTCATGCTCGCAAGCATCTTTCCATGGTGGGGAAACTATTGCTGGCTATGAAAAGGTGCTTGCAGCAGTGTAGGCGTGATGAGCCGTGTGCATATTCATTTAGTGCTGCTGCTCATTGCTCTAACATGCTTACATTGTGTACTCCTAGTGCAGTGCCTACACGATTGCTAATGAATCCCAGGGACTACGTCTGTGTGACATACTCACCGTAAGAGTAGATCATCAAGATAAATAAACACTCTTCCAGAGATAGCAGCTTATACTTCCATGCAATGTGCTTCCATTATGGCTTAATGCAAATTATTTTATAGTAGTTGTGCTAGTGTATTTACATTAACTTTGAGTGGTTACCTGTCTACTCTCTGAATTTCTGGCAGAAATGAAGATGGCATGAAGTGAAGATGAATTTGTATAAAGGCCAGCATAGCGTACATCAGATGTGCATGGATATGAAACATACATTACCTCAAGATAGCCAACATTTGAACTTCTGGTAGGAAAAAAAAAAAGCCACTGACAGACAAAGGTAAGAAGAAAACACATACATCACACTGCTTTGTCTTCTGAGCAGCTCTACTTTTTTAACAATAATTTTCATGCATTTGTACGTATAAACGTCTCTACATACAGGTTCTGAATATTTTTTTATTTAGTATCAGTCATCTGTCTTTAGAAGATATACAGTTGCACATGGTATTTCTTTACCTGTAGATGGCAGAATTTGGGTAACTACCAGGATCATAGCTGACTCTAACGTGGCCCTGGTGTAGCTCTACAGCAATGTGGTCGTCATCGCCGTTGTACAAAAGAATCCCATTTTCTTCTGCCGTCGAGACCTAAACAGGGTAAATGAAGAAGCAGAATGGATGTGAGAACAAGAATATTCATCACCAGTGGTTTGATATAAATTAACAGTTATGGGATACAGCAGTCTGTGACAAGAGAATAAGAACATCTTAGTACTAAGAGCCATCCATAGTTGTGCCCTCTACTATAGCGAGGTATGAGTCACTAAGATCTTTTTTTTTTTGCAAGTGAGAACTATTAAGGAAAGAATACTATGAAAGTAAAAACAAACTACCGATGAAATGTCTTAATGTAAAACCCTGTTTAGATGAAGCCTAACTCTGAATTGAATTCCTGGCAAAAATGGGAATGTATCTTTATTGACTGGTCAATGTACATGGTTCAGTTTTCTAAGTACAAGACCTGCAATAAGAGAAATCCAGTTAAGACATATTTTGGGTTTTGATCAATTCAAAGCAAATAATCTGAGCTGGATTCAGTGAACAAGGCTGAAAGAAGAAAATACTTTCTGTTCAGAAAACTTGCCTTACCACCATAGACGGGACTTTGGTCACTGCATTAATTTAAATTCGGTCAGTGCATCTGTCACACAACTGGGTCACCTTATAAATTAATAAACAAAAGGCAGCTCTCGAGATAACCACAAGACTCCTAATTTTTACAATCCCATGTGGCAACAACCAAAAGGAAATTGGCACCAGGTAAATATAAAAACTGTTTATTAAAGAAAAAAGTTGAGCACTTTCATTCCTGACCAAAGGAACTTCATCAGAACAAATAATTTCACACATCATATAAGTTAGTAAAAAACACCTACTAGTTAAGCTGCTTTGTCTGTTCCTTTTAAAGTCTTGGTATTTCAGTATTTATGGCATTTTAGTAACTTGATTTTTCATTGGTTGGTTTTAACAAAGCAGCTTAACTGGTAGGTGTTTTTTTTCCACTAATTTATATGATGTGTGAAATTGTGTTTATTTGTTCTGATGAAGTTCCAATGGTCAGGGACGAAAGTGCTCTACCTTTTTCTTTAATAAAACGTTTTTGTATTTACCAGGTGCCATAGTCCTTTTGGCTGTTGCCACACTGTTACCTTATAAATTCTTTGGTTTTCAGCATGTTCACTGAATCTAAATTGCATTGCTGAGTCTTGATGAAGTGCGTCTCGTTGAATCCAAGAAATACCCAGAAATCCATGACAAGTGAATAACCGCAGTGGAAGCAAACTTTAGCAGTGGAAGATGCTTTGTTAAAGGCTAAAGGGAGAAGCATTGGAAAGGTGTCGTATTGCAATATAGTGACAAAGTAACCATATGAAAGTTTGCATTTGGAAAGGATGAGTCCTTCGCCTGCTTAATAAAGAAATATTTCAATTAAAGAACTCTCTCGTGCAAAGTTATAACAATAAAGCTTTCAAAAAGTGAATGGCAGCAGAAGACCTTTTTGTTATTACAAGTATTTATACATGATTCTGTTTTGTAAAGACACCCTAGAATCATAGGTAAAAACTGTCTAATTCTGTATCTGGGTCCATGGTGATTACTGTGCAGTCTATGTACTAACTTGTTCTGATATAAAAATAAGCCAATGATCGCTGTAGCAAATTGCAGCAAAGACTACACAGTTACTGAGTGGAAACTACTTGAATGGTGTATAGATTTTCCTCCATGCAATCTTTCCCTTAGGACAGTGAACCTTTTTAATGCAGACTTGTAAAAACTAATCATGTATATGCAAGGCATGCATGGTGGATGCTGTAGGAAGTGTCATTATCTATGTTAGTGCATCATGGCAAGCATGTGTGTATGATGGGTATTTTATATTAAGTAGGATACATATAGGTTTATAGGAAATATTTCTTTTAAAATGGCAATTTAAGAAGTTAAAACTTCCATTCTCATGTCCCCACATATTAATGAACAATTATTTAAATAAGTAAAGTGATATGGTGGGTGACCTGCCCTGTCAATATTAACCTGCAATGACACTCTGTCTTTGATTTCACTTTGTAATGTATAAGTTAACCCATGACTGAATAATTAAGTTATTTCCACTTCTTGGCACAAGTGCAGTGAGGTCCTAGGTACAGCAGAGTGCTATCAGTCATCTACAAAATGTCATTTTTATCACACACGCTGCCGTGCAGTGAAAGAAGTTTAAGTATGGCAGAGACTGTTCTAGATGAGTTTTACATATTTAAGCAGCAATACTGCACCACATTTCAGTTCCTTTCCTAGTTTATATGCCCATGAAGTGAAGTTATTTTGGGTAATAGTTTTATTGACTAGACGTTATCAGTAAAAATACATTTATTTTTTCCTGTTATTGTTTTTATGTACAGGCATTATCAGTAAAAATACAATGTTTCTATTTATTTATCTATGAATTTTTATTTTATTTTATTTGTTAACCAGGGAAGAACACTGATCCCCCTTAATCATTATCAGTTTAGGCACAGGCATACAGAAGTTGTAGAAGATGAGTACATACTAGAACAGCAATTATGTACAAAGAATGATTACAGAAGTGACCAAGGAGTAAATATAGACTTAGTACATGACCTAAAACATGCTAATAACAAGCACATTGCATATGTACAGGTATATGTAGGATTGTGACGGAATGGTAATGGAAGGAGAAAGGGAGAGTGAAGGAGACTGCAGATAAATGAGAAAGAGATCGAGCTGTGATGGGGTGAAATAGCAGAGAGTGGAATTATGATGAGCAGTATGGCAGGAAGGATAGTGGTGCCAGGAGGAGTTAGTAAGAAACGTGTTTAAAAGGTGCAGAATATTATATCAAAAGAGAATGGTAAATTTCATTTGTGTATTGTGTGAAAGGTGAGGGGGTGTTGCCCAGCCCTGCAGAATTGTTTCTCACACACATGATTTAACTCTGTAGAATCAAAAATCAGCAAGCAGCTAGTTCAATTAAACACCTAATTTCCACTCACCTGCAATGTGATGTTAGCTTGTGGCCAGCTCTGTAGATCACTGAAGCGCAGGTATGAGTCCCTGTCCACAAAGTTGACGCTGATTAGTTTTTCACACTTCAAGCCACCAAATCCAGGGAGACACTGGCACACTGCTCTGTTGCCCATGTCAATGCAGGAAGCACCATTCTGGCAGTCTGCCCGCTGGCACCGTGTTGGAAGTGAGGCGATGCGGGGTGGGATATCACAGAGTTGACCACTAACAACAGAACAGTAAACACATGTAAGACTTACTTCATTAGTCATATGTTGATCTGTGGATAACAGTGAATTTTGAGAGTCTGCATTTGTGTGTGATACCTATGTCTGTGCATGTGTTCGTATGTACATATATGTATTTGAAATATGCTGAATTTTGATTAACAGCATTGAATGCAATGTGTATAAGTTTTTGCAATATGTTTGTGTGTGTTTGGAGTGTATTAGATGGATCAGTTATTTTCTGTGATATGCAGTCCTTTCTACAGGTGTCATGCTGTAAGAACTTCAGTGTGCCTATCATGTCTCTAGTGGATATAGCAGTAGGAGGAATTATCAGTCCCTTGAATGCAGCAGTATCCTGCATTCATAAATTTTAAATATCACAGATCAGATGGGCACCCTTCATTTTGTCTCTCAGGATCAGTTTCTTTATAGCTGTCAACTAATTTATTAGATTAAGGGTGATATTTTCACCTTTTATGCCCCTTCTCTCCATATGTAGCTGATCCCATTATACTTAGGTTCCACAACAATTTGGGGTTTAAAAGAAGAAAAGACTCTTCTACAAAGAGCAGCCTGGCAGTTAGCACATTGGATTAAAGCTTTGAGCTGTTATAAGCTGCTTTATGTGTTAGCGGTACAGGGTTTGATTCCTTCCAACTGCAGTTGTCTACTGTGTGACTCTGAGCACATCACTTAATCAGGCAGTACTCCCAGGTTGCTCCTAAAAGGGGGGAATTTGTCCAGTGGGCTTATCCAGTCAACAAACAGGTAAAATAAATAAACAAAATTGTAGTCATCTACTTACTAATTATCTGAAAATGTGACATAAATTTAGTGGAGATTCAAATAGCACTTTTTGTCCATTGATTTAAACTTTACAGTCAATGCAGTATTGCTAAATGGTGTACTATTTATTCAGGATTAGACTTTCATGAATAATATAAGGATGTAAGCACATTTAAGTTTGCTTTGAAGATTATATTTGAATTGTTCAGTTCTTTTATTTTGTTTACATTAAGTAAGGAATGTTGATTTTATGAAGAAGCAAGTGCTGTAAAATGTGGAGTAAATGGGCAGAATGTTTCTTGGGAATGTCCTTCGTAGCTACTAATAAAACACTGACTTAGGTGTTATCCATTTAAATCTCATGGTAAATCCTGAAGCTGCAGGAGAATTCATACACTATTTTCTTTTGCTCGCGTTTATGGAAAGTGCCTCCTCTTGATGCAGTACGTACACTGTACCTCACTAATCTGGTCTCCTAGGAGTGGTAGTAATTTAACCTGGCTTTCATCCCTGTTTTCTTCTCACTTGTTATACAGAAAGTAGTACAATAAGACCACTTATTGCATCATCAGAACCATTACTAAATAAGGGATTCCCAGATGGTGGTCGTTTGAATAGCACCCTCTCCACAGAGCTCTGTTACAACTTTATCAATCGTACCTATTTGTAAAAGTTTCGGTTGATAAAAGTTTCAAGCTGAAAAGTGGAGCATCTAAGGATTGAAGATTTATCTTTTTAATATACAAAACTTCAGAATTAGCAGCTACATATAGATTTATCCTTTATCAGCTTTCAGATACGTTCTAGACGTGGATTTTAGTGGCCTGGAGGCTTCAGCACCTTGGATAACAGTCAGCATTTACAATATGTAATCTAAACAAGTCTGCGGTATTAAAATGCCTAAGGAAATAGAAGGCATGGATATTCAAACATCCAAAACAAAATTGTCAGCAATAGCATCTCCTGAGAAGGAAACTACTATTAAAAGACAGAAAACAGTCAAGCAGCAACGAGATCATATCAAAGATGGCACTAAACAGAGGGCCGAGAGCACCATCCACATGGAAGGCCTGAAGAGCACTCGTCTTCCATTGCAAACTACAATTCAGAGCTTTTCAGAGCAACTAATCACTTTTGGGGGCACAATCAATAAAATTGCTGAGAGATTGGACTTAGTGGAAGACAGATCAAAATCTAACAAACTGGAAATCATTCAGTTGAAGTCCGAACTACAAATTAAAGAGAAAACAATTTCTGACATACAAGCTAAATTACTAGATTTGGAGGCAAGAAGTCGAAGAAATAACCTGATCATCAGAGGTCTGCCTGAAAAATTCGATGAGAACCAGTTAATTCCCACTTTAAAACAAATGTTCAGTTCATTACTTCAGCTAAATGTTCAGTTCATTACTTCAGCTAAATGAGATACATTGACTGCATAGTTGAAAGATCCATTTATGCGAAACTACTCAACTTCCAAGATGTGCAAACCATTTTATCTACCTACAAAAAGCAAAAGCACTTCATATGGAATGCATACAATATTACTATCTCCCAAGACTTCCCCCAAGAAATAAAAGAAAAACGCCGTAAACTTTCTCCTTTCTGTGCAGACCTTGTCAAGCGCAAATCAAATTCCAGATGCTTTTTCCAAACAATCTATCTTTCTACCATAAAGAAATCAAATATACAATGTCCTCACTGAAGGAAGCTAAACAGATCTTTACCAAATGCTTTGGTAAATCTCCGATTGAAAAAAATCAGAAACTAAAAGAAAATAAGCAGGTAACAAATTTAGCATGGTGTTTTCCTTGCCGGAGACTGCAGTATACTTTCTGGTTCTATTTAATAGCTTTCAGCTCAGTTTAACATCTTCCATTTTATAATTTTCTGAATTTACATCTAATACGAAAATAGAGTGTAATTGCTAGCCTGTAGAACTTGTGCGAAGGTGTGTTGCACAGGGGTCTCATTTTCTGTGACATCGCCAGTTTTTTATGAAGTACAACATCCTTCTTGATCCAAACAATCCTCAGTTACTTCCTGTTGCCTTTTCTAATGCAAAGAGTACCGGTGATGTTCCTGTGAGCAGCTAAAAGGCTTTAACATCAAGTTCTTAACGGTAAAGCCCTGAAAAGGAAGATTTATCTTTAGAATACACTGGAGATCCGCAGAGGTGAGACACATTGCCTCAAACTGTTTATTTAAATTGCAAAAGCCTTCATTACATGTGATGCCAGCTTGGAAAACATTTGTTATGGCTTTTCAGTCATCTGATTTTAAGACAGTGGATATGCCAAGCACTGGGAGTATAACTGCACTTACCTAAGTTATGAGCACATTAGAGTTTAATCTTTGGATCAGCCCTGTCTACCCTTCAGCATTAACAAACGTTTAATTCTTTTCCCAGCAGCAGCTATTTGTCAAAATTATCAAGAAAATAAAGATACATTGATTAGGAAATTAATGCTGTAAATTTTGAACTTCATGTAAACACACCCATTTATAACAAATATAAAATGCCCTCTTTTCAGTTGTCCAGAATGTTATCACTTTTGAGTTCATTTCAGTAAGCAAAAAAATGCATTTTCATTTACAGCAGTATGGATGCCTACCATATAAACATCATAATAGATATAAACTATTGAACAAGTTTCACAAAGTTTGTGGTTTCTCAAACTTCCTTTGTCTGCAGAAGTGAATCAAGTGTGTTTCTGTGTGAAGTCTTCTGAAGAATAGACCTGTTTTAATCTAATGTTCAGAATTTTTCCCCTGACATGTATTCTTGAAGTGATATTCTGACACAAGTTACTTGTTAATTTTTAATTTGTATTTTAATCATTTTCCATATGGTTGCTACAAAATAGACTGTCTCTTGGGATGAGGAGTGTTTGGAAAAAATCAAGTGCTTTAAGGATATGACAGTAATATGCAGACAAAAAATGTTTTATTTTCTAAATTTTTACTATCTTTTTAGCTAGAATTGTACTCATTGCCCTTTATTCTGATTTACTGCATGTCATGCATTCATCCTCAGAAGTCATTAAGGCATTCACTTTTAAGGTCCATTATATGAGATATTGTAACTGCTGGGATTCAGGCTTTGGTTGCTAACTCTACCCCATATGCTATGAGAGTTCTTATAAATTAGTACACAATAATATGTCCTACAGAAAGATGCTGACCATTTTCCTGGTCTAAGGAAGCTTACTTAGAGGTTCTAAAATATAGGCAGGACTATAGGGAAAAAAGGCCCAATTAAGGAACAGCAAGAATTGATATTGTAACAGATCAGGTGTAATTCATGATAAGGCAGTTAGAAGAAAAAAACAAATGTTGAAGTCAATTCTGCACAATTAATAGAAGTTACGTTTTCTGTCAAGATGCGTTTGGAAATTGTTTCAGTAATTAGTTATTACACGGTTTGAAGAGTACGGCAACAGTTTAAGGTTTTTAAAAAAATGCACTTACATGGCTATGATATAATGACCATCATTTTGTAATGCAGTAGTTAAAAGTTTCTAAAAAGTTGGCAGGCAGAAATCTAACTAGTAAGTAAAATGTGCTGGAGTTGAGAAACTATTAAACTATAACTTATAGGTTTTTAATTCAGCATAAGCATTGGAGCACAATACAATCTAAGTAAAATTTACCACTCAGTTAAAAGAGAAGTTAAATCGGTGGCTATTGCTTTAATTCATTAATAATGCTAGGAAAGGTCAACTTATCAAGTCCTATATACTTACTTAGACTGATATCCTTAATATTTTGTGTTGCGAAACAAGTTTACATCATGATATTTCACTGAAATAATACAAGATCGATTTATTTCATTATGTATTAATAAGATACAGATGTCAATTTGTGGACCCTTTTCATCTATGACTATACCAACATGGGCAGGGGTAGCTATTATCTTGTCTCTTGTACCGGAACCATAGAAGTTTAAATAATAGCATACACGGTCACCTCACCTCCTAAGCATTGCTGTTCAGGGTTGTTTCATTTAGTGCCTTTCTGCGGGCACAAGTTGAAAGATGGCTTTTGAAAACAAAGTGCAAGTTTATAGAACTACATTCCTTTTACGTTTACCGTTCATTAATGAGTTCTACTGTGCTGCCTGGTGACTTCTAACATCTGGTACAATTCACGCTTATGGTTTGCAGTTAAACTCTATTTTCGGTGTGCCAAGGGCATTGTTTGACAGTATTTTGCACCGACTACAGAAGGAGAATTCTCGCTTGTTTTAAAGTGGCATGATTTCATGGTTTGGTTTGGTATTAAAGGCTGTTACTAATCATATTCTTTTAAATACACTGGTTATTCATAGTTAGCATTAAGGTTCGCGAAACTTTATTATTGCAAATAGCCCTGCTTGTTTTTTTGAGTTTAAAGCAATATTTAGTACTTGTAAAGGATAGCTATAACTTTGAAGTGTGTATATTTAAAAGCATTTATGTCTTTACAAAACAATTAACGCACATATTGGATTACTTTAAATCTGATGTAGCCTGTTTTTCCTCAGTGTTGACAATTTCAAAGATGTACAGATCAACTGCTTGACTTTGGATACAAAGAATTACATTACAATGCCTTATGCTTAGATTAGTGTTATGGGCAGTCATAGAATCAGGGCTTTCTCTGTTTTTTTTTTCTTTTCTCGGCTCACTAAAATGTTAACAATGCAATTGACATGCAGACACCTCCCCCAATGGGTTGATGTGCGATTGGTTTCTTACAGATTACTAATTGTCTCTATGTTTGTTTGTAATATTCATATGTATGTATGTTCGACTGAGCTTGCTATTGGAGTCATTCCCTTGTATTGTCAAATACCTGTTTCAAGACAGTTTAGTATATATAAGCTTTCTTGCAATTCATGCTACTCCAGTCCTTAATCAATGATACAGTTCTCTGATTCTAGTGTTAAACTTATAGTTATAGTGAAGCTATGCAGTCCTAAACAAGCAATACCTGTTTTATGTATCTGTATATTACGTACAGGGTAAGAAATGAAAAGAAGGAAAGGAAAAATAAATGGAACAAAATGCCATCATGGCAGACAGATTACCCAACCTTTTTTCAATGTTTACCTAAGAAGGTTGTTTTGTTGATGACAGGATCTATTGCATAACTGCTATACTAGTGATGTGCTGATCAATGATAGCCATACATTTTATTTAAGTCAGCATATTATCAGTGATCTGTAATTTAATTAATCTCAACATCTCTTATTTAGAACTACTATAGTCTGGGATTATATATGGTTCATATGCAACACTCTGCTGATTGACTTGTTTCATATTGTAAGATATGGTTCTACTCCACTTTGCAATACTTATACAGAATGTTCCTACTTTAACTCAGAAGTTGACTTTCTGTCAACCAACAAATTGAAAAGTCAACATTTGCTTAATTCCCAAGATGGGTAATGTGCAACAACCTTATACCTGACCCATTGAGTCTTCATTTAGTAAATAGTATTTTACCTCCTATACTTTTATAAGGTTGATAAAGTTAAGATACAGGAAACAAAATAATTTGTAGTGTTATTAAAAGGTTTAACATGTATATACTTGTATAAAGTAGATGACAGACTCCCGAGTTAATTTGAGTAAGATAGAAACTCTTTTTCATAAAGGAATGGGTTAGGTAAAGTCTTCTGCCAGCATTTACTTAAAACTGAACACAAGGTGTTAATTAACTAAACTTACTCATCTTGTGATTCTTGGTTAATAACTGATATCCCTATTCACGTTTATCATTAATCTGGATTATTCTATTTCATTTAAATCTCTTTAATTATATTTACATACATTACTACCTTTGTTGACACCCCCTAGATATCTGGCATTTACTTTGAAGTAAGAGCTGAGTGGATATGCTAGGTAGGGTACTTAATGATGACATTTGGAATTGCATTAATGATGTACGTAGTTTGTAAATATTCTTATGTTTTCTTTGGGAACTTCTCAACTCCCTTAATAAAAATTTTAGTTCTATTTTCTTCATTTTTATCTCTCTCAAATAAAGGAGCTAGGTGGGTAGGCACACTGACAGGTTTGAGAGAGTTTAGTGCTGCTTTTTCAACTAAATTTACACACATTCCCATCTTAACATTGATTTATGAGCCACATAACTATTTCCCCTTTCTCACTTATCTTATACCAAACTTCTCTAGATTCACAGTCTATTATAAACATGAACAATAGATGCAAAATAATATCCTGGAATGTTAGAGGTCTCCAGGACAAAAATAAAAGAAATCTCTTAATGCACCTCATATTAAAAGCAGAAGCGTACATTTCATATATTCAATAATCTCATATGGTAGATGATGATTGGACCAAAGAAAAAAGTAGGAAGTGGATAAAAGACATTATATCAGCAGGTAACAGCTCTAACTCTAGAGGGGTGGTAATCATGATCAAAAACTCATTTAAAACTACTATATTAGACAGAGGTTCAGATAAAGAAGGTAGATGGTGCTACTTCATGTGCCTAATCCCACCAATTACCAAATCAAATTATGTTCTTAAACCTATATGGTCCTTGTTCAGGACAACAGTATTTTATTTTGAAAATATATAACCTATTATTAAAATTTACAAATCACCACTTTATTCTGGGGGGGGGGGGGTTGGAATGCTGTAATTAATCCCAATATTGACTGTTCTAATAAATCCAAACCTTACAATTTACAAGCCTCCCTTGCCTTGCTGGATCTAATAGCAGACTTTAATCTGATTGACCCTATATCTTTTGGAGAAGTCACACACAATAACAATAAATACACATACTTTTCAAGGTGCCATAACTCCTGGTCAAGATTAGATTTTTTTTAATATCTTAAGTACTAATAAACTGGCAAATAAAATATGTGGATGAACCAAGGTTCTTCTCGGATCACTCTAAGATCACCTTGTTGATAAACTTTAATCAAAATTCACCCTCCCATAGCAACGGATTTAACTGGTCCCTTAACAACATCTTACTCAACTCAGTAGTGAAAGAAGAGATAATTTCTGCCCTATGAGTGTGTGCAAATGATCCCACAAACTCAAGTATCCCATATGACATTCAAAGGGCGGCTTGTAAAACTATCCTTAGAGGTATATTCATTCAAAAATCTACATTTCTCAAAAATAAAAAGAAAGAAAAGGAGAATGGTCTCGTATTGGAAATTAGAGAATTAGATAAGAAACTCCAAAAGAAACATTTCTTAAATTTGGAAAATGATATGATTAATAAGCAAACGGGAATTATTCGACTTACATCAATACAACTACTCCCTACAAGAATTAAAGTTTATCGCTAAATTCTCTGGACACATACCCCCTCTAAAACTCTAGCTAGATTGATTGAGAACAAACAATCCTCTCCCAGAATAATCTTCATTAGCCAACAAGGTAAATTATTTAAATCAGACTCCCAGATATTCATTCGATTTCATCAGATATACTCAAATTTATATATTAGCAATGATCACCAACCCCCATCCTCAGAGATTGAAAATTATATTAGTACAATCACTTTTCCTAAATTAAATGAAATTCAGAAAGAAACATTATCAGCCCCTTTGACTCAATCAGAAGCGATAGATGCCATTGATAACCTCAAATCAGGAAAAGCCCCAGGCCCTGATGGCTACACCCCAGACTTTTATAAATCATTTAAAGACTCATTAGCTCCCATTTTACTAAAACTATTTAACTCTATTTCTAGTAATGGGATATCGGATCTTTATATTAATAAGTCCAAGAAAATTCTAATCCCCAAAAATAACCTGGATAAATCAAACATTAACAACTACAGGCCAATCTCTTTAATGAATACTGATATCAAAATCCGATCTTCTATATTAGCTGAAATGCTTAAAAAAAGCAATCCCCTCCCTCATTTCTAATGATCAAGCACGTTTCCTGCCCAATAGACATACATGGGACAACACATTAACCTTAGAGACCATGATCAACATTACTACGACAAAAATCCAAGATATGCCATGATTCTTGATGCTTGCAAAGCATTTGATAGGGTTAATTGGGAATTTCTATTCACAGTTTTAATACACTATGATATACCTTTACATTTTATTAATACTATTAAAATCTTTATATAACAGTGCCTTTACACACCTATATATGAACAAGAAATATTCATTGCCAATAAAAATTTCTAATGGAACCCGACAGGGATGCCCCTCTCAACCCTTCTTTTTAACCTTTACTTAGAACCGTTATTTCTACTCTTGCTTCAGAAAACATAGCATTCAATGCCTAAAATACTACACACCAAAATAAGCCTGACCGCATTTGCTGATGACTTGAACCTTTATTTTGAAAACCCCATATCAAACACTAAGAGGATAATCACAACCCTGAATACCTTTACATACATTTTGGATTATAAGGTTAATCAAGATAAAGCTTGTATCTTCCCAATTTTTCCCTTAGCTCATAAAGAAAATGTTTTTATAGACTCTCCATTTCGCATAGTATATTCCTTCAAATATCTAGGAATTAGTTATGACCATGCCACACCTTCTGTACTACATTCCAGTTTAATGAAATTATGGTCAACTATAACCCAAGATATGTCCAGATGGCAACAGCTAAAACTCCCTATGCTTTTTAAAACATCCATTATCAACATGAATATTTCCCAAAGATTCTATACTTCTTCCATGCATCTCTCTTATCCATTCCCAAAATTATTTTCTCAAAAATTCACAAGGCATTTGCGAAATTTATATGGTATCCAAAAGCAGTCAGGGTATCCTACCTAAGACTTGCACTTCCAAAAGATAAGGGGGGTCTTGGCATGCCAGACCTACAAATTTATTACAGAATTTTACATGCTAGTAGACTAATTAAAATTGCTAATCACAAACCAAACGCCCATTTGCGATCCCCTCTCTGGGTTAATATGTGGTTTAATCGTGTCTTAGACAATAACCTTAACCCCAAAGCTCTTCTCTTTATAGACCCATTATTTCTTAACAAATCAAAATTGCACCATATCCTAAAGGAAAAAATGAAATCTTTTCAAGAACTAGTCAAATTTGTTAACTTGGAAAAAGGGCTCCTCCTATTACAGCCTATTCATCTAAACCCTAATCTCATGTTGAATAGAAATATGATTAATTTATCCAATTACCCTCAAATCAAAGCCTTTACCGTATGGGATATCCATAAGTTTAGGGATTTATCACCCACAAAATTATGTGATACCCTAAATTTGTCCAAAAATGTATCATAATTCTGCATCAGATAAGGGAACTTATTGCCTCTCTGCCTTATGCTCACATTATAAATGAAGCAGACCTTAATCAGGTCTCTAAACTATTGGAAATTTTATCAACTAACAAGAATATGCTATCCCTAACATACAAGTTTATCTTTGCAACACTCCACCAAGATAATGTGTTATTTGCAGACTACTGGAACCAGCAAGTATCAAACTTATCAGAAAAACAGAAATTATCTGCTATTAAATCTACTCTTTCTTTCTCCCCTTTCAAAAAACTTATTTACACCTAATTCATTATCCTAATAATCTTTACTTCACACCTGTCCGTTTAAACAAATTTAACCCGAATATTTCAACTCCATGTCCCTGCTATTCCTACCCTCAAGTGGACATTATACATATTTTATGGTTTTGTAGGTACTCCCACTCCATTTGGTGCTCCCTCAAGGTGAAACTAGACAAAATGGGATACCATAAATCAACTCTCTCGGGGGAGATGGCACTTTTACATATCCCAATTAATAATTTTATCGAAATTTAAATTTCACATTCTAATAACTTTATGTTCATTAGTCAAATTATACATTACCAAACACTGGGTAGATTGTACTAAGATGTCATGAAGTGGCTTCAGGAATGTCAAGGTCACATATATAACTTCACAAAAACTTTTAATAACAAGTCCCAAGAAATGCATCTAATTTCAGAAGTTCTGGAATACCCTATTTGAACTTTTCTGATAATTAAATTCCTTTTTCTGTACTGATAGTGGATACCTCTAAGTACCATTCCTGTTATGTGTTCTAGGAAATTTTCGTTCCCCTCTTATTTTGCCTCTTGGTATGTGGCTCAGAACAATGCATTAACACTTATCTTTTCTGATCTAAACATATGTGACTGTAATCACAGTCAGTATTGTCTAGCTTTAGTGAATTTTCTATTTGTAATTTTTTTTAAATATAACTCAATTATTTTTGTCTAGGGGTTTGTCCAAAGCAGCACTTTGTACATATTGTAGATAATATGTGTTTTTTGTATGTTATTTTCTTTATGAACACTCATGTTAATCTGCATCTTCTTGTGTTATGTTCTGTTTGTGTATATGAAATGAAAGTTAATAAAATTCAATTTGAAAAAAAAAAAAAGAAATATTACTAAATAAAATGCTGAGATAAAATAAATGATGCCATAATGTATGAGACAAACCTCAAAAAACAGCTATATAGTACTTTTCAAAAGGCTATTCAGCCTGCTCACATAAACAGTATTTTAACTGGATATCACTTTACAGTGCCAGCAGCACTTTAAAGCCAAAGGAATGAAAACAAAAATGTTCTTATGTCAGAGAACACATACAAATAAGTGATTTTTTTTTCAAAAAAATTAAATAAAATTTCTTACATTAAGAATTAGGCACTAATGGAGCTGCTTTCCCATACCCTGTATCATAATGCTCAGACAGCCTATTTTAGTCTCTCCTTCATCAGGTTTGTAATTCATGGTTGCCACTGACCTTTACACTTCAGGCTCTCATGAGTTTTTTTTCCAATCCAGGCAACAGGTCAAACAAGTTGAAGGTGCACGGCACTGCTCTGTCTGCTGTCCGATCGAATGAACTCCAATTTTCTGCTGACTGTTTCTCGTTCTCTTTTTCTCAGCACGCAAAGTGCAGGAAGAGAACGAGAACCAATCAGTAGCCATCTAGCCATCCACATCACGTATGTGACTGCGGATGTGGCAGTCTGATCCCTTCCAGTTTACCGCTGTTACAAACCACATAGACCTCTGGGCATCTGTACACTGATGCCTTCTCTTCTTAATCTGGACTGGTTTTACAGCAGTCTGGATTTACAGAAACTTTTTTTTTTTTTTTTTGTAAACCTGGAACTCGCTGAGCATAAATGCACGGACAGTTCGAGTTCCGGGCCTTTAACAGCAAGTCAGTTGGACTCGTAGCTAAGCAGTATTATTTAAATGCTAGGTACTATTTTATTTTTTAAAATGTTAATCTTTTTCTTTCTTTTCCCAGCTGGTGGGGGGGGGGGTTACAGCCCTGCAGTCTGATGGTATGAGGAGCCCCTGCTTATTACAAGGAAGAAGGGTGCCTCTACATATGCAGTGTAGTGGCAGGTATTTGATCAGATATTAATACATTCAAATCCTTGGGTGCATCAACAATGGTATTTTTGGAATAAGCAAATAGGTGAATACGAAATTGATGATTCTACAGTGATGTTGAAGAATTCTCTCTGTTGACTTTGTAAATATTAAATAAAAATTTGTGTAAGATTTCTCATATGCTATTATTTATACAGCACTATGGAATATATAATTCTTAACTGTCCCCAATTTTACAGAATCTCCTTGATTTTGCTTCATATTTTTGTCCTACCCAATTTATTTATTTTTTTGGTAACTCACGGAAGGATTCAATCACTTAGTCATAACAGACAGAGTTTCACATTTCTTGGTCTTCAGAAAATGCAAGCTGATGCAAAATCTGTTCTATTAACTTTCTAAGTGAATTAAGAGTAATATCTGAAAATTATCCCTGATTTTGAGCATTTGCCTCTCATATGTCTGCAAAGAGCACAATTAACTCAGACTCATCCTACGATGTTGAATAGGGGTGGTTTATTATATAAATACTATACATATTCTTAAAATTCACAATCTATTAACATGATTTTTCACAAATAAGACATTGTTTATATATTTCTTAAAATAGGTTACACACTTAGTTTATCTACGTAGTCAGCACAACTTTGCTAATTAGTAAAACAATAAAGGCATATTTATAGACTATCACAGACCAAAACACACCTGGAAGCAGAAACCGAAAGGCTGAAGGAATAAGGGAGACTCTCCTATTGGCACATGAAGTAGCCAGTGAAGAAACCAGCAACCTGTGACTCCAGATGTGATTAGCACTAGCATAAATCATCACAAGATGATGAAGAAAACACTGAAATAGGGAAGGGATCCAAGGATGAAAATATGTTACATTTGGGCAACCATTTTATTGACAGTGGAGACAAATCCAACTTCCAGGAGAAAGGTGGGAAGCCAGGAAATACTACTGACAAGGCTGCAAGTAAAGAAGAAACCATGGAAGGAGAAAAAGCAGAATGAGAAAATTGAGCATCTAGACGGAACTGTGACAGCTACCCATTTTAAGACTGCCATTAGATTCATTTACAGGTATTACAAAGAAGACTTTCTAACAAGGAAATTTGTCTTGAAGACATTAATCCTAGTTACAATGTGATTTTCAAAACTATATATATATATATATATATATATATATATATATATATATATATATATATATATATAAACTCACACACACACACACACATATATATATATATATATATATATATACATATATATACATATATATACATATACACACACACCCTTTGTCCGTATATTTGTGGAAGACTTTTTCATGCACAGTTTTAGATTAGCAATATTACTGGAATGATTCTAGGACATACATTGTATGCTTACATAGACTGCACTACTTGATTATTTAAACAATAATAATGTTCCCATGTGGGTATTGCAGGGTTTAATCAATGCTGCTGTGACTTGGCCAAGAGGGTGAAGCCCAAGTGGCGAAACCAAGGCAGCAGCAGATAAACCAACTTTATCTGTATACATACAAACATTATACATTGGTATTATACAATTATATGTTTTAAAAAGAAGTTTCATAACTTTTTAAAATAATATTCATTATGAAAGTTCAGTTCTGTTGCATCAGATCTTACACCCTTCACTATCTGGGGATAGCTTAGTGACATGCTGTACCTACCTGCCATTGTATTTGCTGATGCGTGCAGTGCATTAGATATTGAAATCACTGCTGCTTACTTTTTTAAAGAGAGTCACCAATCACACATGCATCCAACTGTTCACATTAGGAAGTTTTCACATATTTTTAATGTACTGTGATTATATTTTGAGCATTTCTTTTTATTTTTTATATATCGTTCAACTTTAGGGTATTACAGTGTGTGTCTGCATGCATGTGTATGTATGTGCATGTATTTCTATATTTTTTCCCTTAAATATGTAGCTGATTGCATCTATTTTTATGCTCAATTGCAAGGAGAAAATTGTGTTTATGGCATTTTTCATTTAATCACAGTCACATTAATTTATTTTTATTTTTCTTTTGATTGGAACCAGACTTCTTCCTTTTTGCAATACTCAACTTGTAATAACCGCATACCTGAGAATAACCAATTGCTGTTCATATTTTTGAATAATAATGGCTTTTCATTCTGTAGTTTATGTTGCTACATTTCAATTTCTAGACCATTATGAAGACACATTTCTGTACTTCTTTGGAATGACAAGGTCACTTAAATGATGTTTAGCTAAGCATGAGACACAATATTGGCTGAACTGAGGGTATTTCAATGAACTACATACTTGGGATGGAATTCTAAGTTTAAAATGAAGGAGGCTACATTTATAGTGGTAGATACATAGAAAGTGTTTCTTGTTATGTAGCACAGTGAAGGGAATCTTTTCTAAGTGCGGCAAAGTGTATATCTGCAAAAGTGGTAAACTATTTACACTGTGAAGGGTTATAGTACATGGACTACTCAGTATAATATTTGTAGTTAATAAGTGTCACCCTTACAAACACTGACCTTAATCAACATTTGTGGGAGGAGAAAAAACAATAAATACAGATAAACAGATTATGAAAAAGAATAAACAACAATGCAAAAAAGACAGTGATGGTGAAGGAAGAAAATATATGGAACACAGAAAAGAGTAAAACAGAAATATATCAGTAGACTGAAGAAGAAATAGAAGATGCTGTTAGGGAAAAGGCAAATGAGTAGAAACTAGAAAGGAAGAGAAATTATGGTATAATGTATTTTTCTAGGGACACAAAAATGCTTTGAGACTGAAGCACAGATATAAAAGTTAAACTCAGAAAAGGAGTAGAATATACAAGGTACTGTTAATGGAAATGCTTAGCAAAAGAAAAATAAACAACTAACAAAAACAGGGTCTATGGCATTTCTATAGACTGACCAACTATAAAATAGAAAGAGAACAAAGGGAACAAAAATGCATTCATGATTTCCACAAAATAACCTTTTTTTGACTGGGGACAAGCGTTCTACACACTTCAGTGCATCTCAGCGGGCAAACTCCAAGATTGTGCAACCTGGTGGTAACTGGAAACCTTACAGTTTCATTGTCTCAATATTAACCTTTGATGTTTTTCAATATAAATAAGATCTGATGAAATTTAACAGACAGATCCAATCTCAGTAAGAAATATGCTGCTATTTTACCCATGTATCCCTCCCCCTCAAAAAAGAGAGACTACACACATAGCACTGTGTTCCTAAACACTTAGTTCATTTTTCAGTTTTTCACAATAATGTAAACAGAAATTTACCTTCCTTATGTAGAAGTGGTTAGTAAGAGTCCAAAGGTGGGAATTAGTAACCTGGAGCTTCATCAGAAAGAACATTATTGGTTGTATAGATGTGAATATTGAATCGCTTGGAAACGAATGTCAAATTAGATTTGGGTAGTAGAACCATTCATTAAAAAGAAGATCTAACTATCAAAGGTTGAAATGATTAATAAGGTGTGTGTGTGTGTGTGTGTGTGTGTGTGTGTGTGTGTGTGTGTGTGTGTGTGTGTGTGTGTGTGTGTGTGTGTGTGTGTGTGTGTGTGTGTGTGTGTGTGTGTGTGTGTGTATGTATGTATGTAACCCAGCCCTTCACAGTGGGGATAATGTGTCTTTGTGTAACTATGTCCCCTGGTGAACATCAAGCCTTCCCCTATCCACTCAACTGTCCCATTCATTCCCCTTGTAGATAGTAGTTCTGTGGCCCATTTATTCCTCCTAAACTGAGGGTCGAGATGCCGGAGTGGTGCTCAGAGATGGTTTTTTTCCTTACGCTCTAGCTGTACCCATTGTACATGCTTAATAGCATGCTCGGACTGACTTGTCAAGCACTATCACTACTCGCCATACAGACTTTGCCAGGCTACCACCCCTCTTACTTAGACAAAGCACCATCCAAACAAAGCTGCATTTGAACAGCAAGTGAAAGAGGACAAGGGTAATTTTTAGAACTGAAGCTTCTCAGACATTAATATCTGTTAGGGGAAAAAATATAAAAAATAAAAGTACAATAAGCTGGTTGCATAAGTGTGCACACCCTTAAACTAATACTTTGTTGAAGCACCTTTTGATTTAATAACAGCATTCAGTCTTCTTGGGTAGGAGTCTATCAGCATGGTACATCTCGACTTGGCAATATTTGCCCACTATTCCTTGCAAAAGCGCTCCAAATCTGTCAGATTGCAAGGGCATCTCTTGTGCACAGCCCTCTTCAGGTCACCCACAGAGTTTCTATTGGATTTAGGTTTGGGCTCTGGCTGGCCCATTGCAAAACTTTAATTTTCTTCTGGTGAAGCCATTCTTTTGTTGATGTGAATGTATGCTTGAGGTCATTGATGTGTTAAAAGGTGAAATTACTCCATCTTCAGCTTTCTAGCAGACGACTGAAGGATTTGGGTCAAAAGTACTGATATTTGGAACTGTTCATAATTCTCTCCACCTTGACTAAAGCCCTGGTTCCAGCTGAAGAAAAGCAATCTCAAAGCCCGATACTGCCACCACCATGTTTCACCATGGGGATGGTGTTCTTTTGGTGATGAGAAGTGTTGCTTTTGCACCAAACGTACCTTTTAGAATTGTGGCCAAAAAGTTCAACCTTAGTCTCATCAGACCATAACACATTTTCCCATATGCTTTTGGGAGACTTAATGTATTGTTTTGCAAATTTTAGCCTGGCCTGGATATTTTTCTGTGTAAGAAAAGGCTTCTGTCTTGCAACCTTACCCCATAGCCCAGACATATGGAAAATACGGGAAATTGTTGCCACATGTAGTACACAACCAGTACTTGCCAGAAATTCCTGCAGATCCTTCAGTGTTGCTGTAGGTCTCTTAGCAGCCTTCCTGACCAGCGTTTGTCTTGTCTTTTCATCAATTTAGGAGGGACGTCCAGTTCTTTTCAATGTCACTGTTGTCCCATATTTTCTCCACTTTTTGATGGCTGTTTTCACTGTGTTCCATGGTATATCCAATGCTGTGGAAATTATTTTGTAGCCTTCTCCTGACAGATACCTTTCAACAATGAAATTTCTTTGATGCTTTGTAAGTTCTCTGTGAACCATAGCTTTTGCTGTATCAGATAACTGAGTAAATGTCAGGAATATTCTACTAGGACAGCTGAACTTTATTTGGGGTTAATCAGTCTCTCTTTAATTGATGGCAGGTGTGTCCCCAAGAAGAATGAATGCTGCATTTAAATCAAAAGGTGCTTCAACAAAGTATTAGTTTAAGGTTGTGCACACTTTTGCAATCAGCTTATTGTACGTTTTTTATATTTTTCCCCCTAACAGATTTGTTTGTTTTTCCAATTGAATTGTACAGGTTATAGGCTACATTAAAGGTAGGAAAAGTTATGAAATGATTTATTGTGGTCTCATTTTTTATGTCACAAAAACCTGGCATTTTAACAGGGGCGTGCACACTTTTTACATCCACTGTATGCCCTGTGTGTCAAAGTGTTCAGCACAGTGCCATTTTCCATAGGCAGTACTTAAAAAAAAACTCTGACAAATCCATGAACCACTGCAACTACTCTATCCCCAAGATGCCAGTGTGCACTTCAGAAAATGTTCTATAAAGTCCCATTCCTTTAAGATCCCTTAAACTACAAATTGGAGATTTCAAATGTGTAAAAATACCACACAGCAATACAAATTCAGAAAGACTCCAAGCAATGTATCACAGTAATTTAAGAAATGCTTACAATAATCTTGAAATATTACCCCAGGAAAGCAGCATCCCTAGATGAAATTGCTGGGAGGCTGGGGTGTATTTTATCCAAATGAAGTACTGACTTTAAATTCAATTTGCAAAAAAAGAAGTTATTTACTCACCATAACATTCCATCTGTGTTTTCCATTTTCATTCCAACTCAACTAATGGGTTCGGATCTGATCCTCGGATCTGACTTGGCCGTTACACTAGCTCATGGCCTCCACAAACTCTCAAGCTCCTTCCCTACCCATAATATACCAACCCCTAACATCTCTCAGACCTCGTTTGCTGCTTGACAGTAAGACTACAACTGGTATACCATACTTGGAGTTCAATACAAAGGACATTGTTGTCCTTGAAGCTTCTTGTTCCTCCAGAAGTCATCTATTAAAAAAGGAGAGAGCTGGTGGGTGGGGAGTTGAGGAAAATAAAACTGGTCAACAGAGATGGAATGTTAGTTTGAGTACATAACTTCTTTATCCGATGTTGTCAATTTTCATTCAATTCTCAATTAATGAGACAAGAGTCCCCAGCTACTAAAAATCCTGGGTGGACTCTAAGGAAGGATATTCCTGAGTACTTGCCAAAGACTGCTTTTCCCCTTGAGACTAGATGTACTTTGTAATAAGTGATAAAAATATGATGATTTGACCAGGTTGCAGTCGCACATATTTCATCCACAGAGGCTCTAGACTTGAAGACAGATGAAGTTGCTATAGCTCTGGTTGAGTGAGCTTTGAATGGCTTTGGTAAGGGGAGATTCAGTTTGTTATAGATAAATAAAATGCAATCTGTCAACCATCTAGCTAGAGTTACCTTTGTAACAGTCACCCAATTTAGTATGTGCCAAGGAAACAAATAGTTGATCTGTCTTCCTAATCTCATTTGTTCTGTGTAGGTAGAGTAATTGTCTGTGAACATCCAATACATGCAGCATATATTCACCTTTATTTGTAAATTTTGGAAAGAACACCAGCAAATTAGTGACCTGGTTGATGTTGGATTCTGATACCACCTTAGGAAGGAAGGAAGCATTGGTTCATAACATAACCCTATCTTTATGAAAAATCAAATATGGAAACTTGGAAGATAATACCTGAAGTTCTTGTAGCTGATGTAACTGCAACTAAAAAGATAATTTTCCAGGTCAGGAATTTAAGATCACATTTAGCTGCTGTTTCAAAGGGAGAACAAATTAAGGCTTGTAGTAATAAATTTAAATCCCATGGTGGTGTGGGGTCTTTATAAAGAGATCTTAGCAGGAGAGTACCTCTTAAAAATGCCTTGCAAAGTTTAGAGGAGGCCAGTGAAGAATTTTGAAATCCTGCATGAAAGTTAGAGATTGCTACAAGTTGGACTTTAATAGTTGATGAACTAGCACCCCCATTAAACAAATTCTCCAAAAATTCCAGAACAGATTGAACTAGAGCTGAGAAGCGGTATATCTGGTTTTGTTCTGCCCAGCATATAAATCTTTTTCATTTATTCCTTTTGAGTTTTACTAGAGGGTTTATGGGAAGATAAAAGTATGGAATGGACAGGGGAAGAGAGCATTTCTGGGTATTAAAGGAATTGGAGAAACCGCACTGTCAGTTAGTTTGGGGGTTGAGATATCCAGGTGAACCGTGCCCATTGGGTGAGACAAGAGTCTGGAAATGGATCCAGAATCCAAGGTGGATGTAGTACATGAGGCCAAAGGAAGGGAAACCAAATCTGTTGAGGCCAGTAAGGTGCAATGAGGATGATTTTGCTCTTCAACCTGCCTGCTTTCTGCAGGAATTTGGGAATTAGGGGATTTGGAGGCTAAGCAAGCAGAAGACTGGGGGGCCACTTGTGGAGTAGAGCATCCTTGGGTGGGGGGATAAGGAAAAAAAGCTGCTGCACTTGTTGTTTAGGGGCGAGGCAAAAAGATCACAACAAGGCTGGCTCCACTGACTGAAAATCATATATGTCACTTTGTTGTTGAGAGGCCACTAATGAGGTAGTAAGATGGACCTGCTCAGTTTCTCTGCAGTTTTGTTAGAGTCCCCCAGAATATGCATTGCTATTAGAAATTAGTTGGAAGATATCACCCATTGCCACACTCTGAGGGCTTCTCAACATAGGGGGTAAGACCTACTTGTTGATGTACCAAACTACTGACATATTGTCTGTCTGGATTTTAATTGTTCCCAGAGGGAGAGAGTCTTGGAATGCTTGCAATGCCAGAAGCACACATCTCAAGAACATTGATATGCAAGTTGGCCTCTTCAGGGGACCAAGTGCCTTGGACTGTTTTCCCCTGAAAATGCTCCTTCACCCAATCTGGGAAGTATCTGGGGTCACTATTGCCTTGAGCTGAGGGAGAATGAAAGGATGACCTTGTAATACCTATTGCAGTTGCATCCACCATCAGAGGTATCTTTTGCATACTTGAGTTATTCTTATCTTCGCTGACATAGATTGAGAGAGTTTTGACCACTGTGTTGCTAGCATCCATTGTAGAATTCTCATGTGGAATATTGCTAAAGGGACTAAAATTATTGCCAATGACATTGACCCCAGGGCTTGTAGAATCAATCGGTCTGAAATTCTGGTACTGCAAATTAATTTCCTGACCTGTATTTTTAATGTTTTTAATGTTTACACTCTTGATTGAGGATGAGAAGCTACCATGGATACCATGTTGAATGCTGCTCCTATGAATTATAATGTCTGTGTTTGCTGCATGTGAGACTTGTAATTTACGATTATTCTGAGATGTGAACAAGTCTGTAGCACTTGATCTCGTGCTTCTATCAATTGATGCCTGGTTGGGGTTGTAACAGACACAGGAACACCCGAAATCCTTGCAGTCTCAAGTGAGCTGCTACCACTGCCATGCACTTGGTGAACACCCACAAGAGCAAGCAGATTAAACGTGTTGCAAATGCTGCAGTCTATTTTTAAATGATCTGGACCCAAGCAATAGACGCAAAGAGAATGGGCATCAGAGAGAGGGAAGTTGTCACCACACTTCTCACATTTCTTGAATCCCAAAGGACTTTTTCAGGCATCCTGTTAGCAATATAAACAAACAAAAATATACAACATCAACAACAACTTTTCCTTTTTGTAACTAGGAAAAGATAGGAAAGTAAAGTGTCACCAATGATACTAAGGAATTACAGCAAGTGTGATGGAAAGAAAGGATAATACCAGCAGTGGTAATTTTAGATCACACAAAATGGAAAAGGATTGGGAAGGAAACTAGGCCTACCAACAATGGTTAGAAGAAAAAATACACTGACGAGTTTATGAAAGGAGCTTAAAAGTACAAAGATGCAGAAGAAAAAATTACATAATATATTAAACAAATAAACTATTTGAAAAAGGGAATAATTATGGAAAAAGATTTATCTCCCACTCTATAACTCGAGAGCTGAAGCCGACCATGTTTAGACGTGAAAGCAGCAAATGAAATCTGACAGATGTTATGGGTTGGTGGATTGTGGGTAGGTATGGAACTTCAACATTTTTGGAGGCTGCTGTAACAGCCGAGTCAGATCTGCAGATCAGATCCGAACCCATTAGTTGCGGATTGAATGAAAATTGACATCATCAGATCTCATATCTTCCCAATGTGTCACATGAGACTGAAGAACACTTCTGCAAAGTGCTATATAGGGATAATTGCAAGAATTCTAAAAAAAAAAGGTCTTTATTAGATACCAAATATCAGTGATCCCATTTATATATTTCAAAACTATATATGGAGTATGTTCACACCCTCATTTTATACCAGTGTTTCAGCTACATGGTTTCTGAATGCCCATTATGTTTTTACTTTTTAAATCTTTATTGGGTACATTCAAGCAGATAATGTGAAACCCTATGGTCTTCCATTATGGGGGGGGGGGTTAAGGTATTACACTGTGTCGACTCTAGCTTGGTTGGGTCTTTCTTGTAGTTTTTTATTCAGTTTTTTTGTCTGTGTGACTTTTTTTACCCTTTGGTTTCTATATCATTATCTATATCTATATCATTATCTATATCTATATCTATAGCTATATCTATATCTATATCTATAGCTATAGCTATATCTATATCTATATCTATAGCTATATCTATAGCTATAGCTATATCTATATCTATATCTATAGCTATATCTATATCTATAGCTATAGCTATATCTATATCTATAGCTATATCTATATCTATATCTATATCTATAGCTATATCTATATATATAGCTATCTATATATACTTATTTATACAATCATTCTTAATCAAAAATAAACAGCTTGCCTATTGTAAATCGAGCATATACCAAAAGAAAAGTATAGCTGTTGAAGTATCGAGTGGCCAGGCATTCTACTGGCATATGCTGTGGGACAATAAAATATGAGAAAAATCAGGTGTGTTCTGCTAAATTAAAGAAACAGAAACATACCAGATTTTTCTTGTATTTGTCTGCTATCCCTCAAAAAATCCATACTTTTTAAACATTAAAAAGAATGCAGTTTCTCTTTTCTCCGTTGCTTCTCCTGCACTACACTGAAGTGCTGTGCAAGTGTGGGAACACAAATCCTAGATGCATGAGCAGTACATCAGCCCACAGACGACAATATGGAAGAAAACTGAAGTGTCATTATACAAATGCATTATTTAAGAAAGGTAAGCAATTTCTTTCTTAAATAATGGTGTGGTATAAAAGTGTAGGTATATCAGGATTTACTCACTGTTGGTTTTGTTTAATCACTCTGGTTATATCCATCCTGATATACCTATGCACACTTGGGGATTATTGCTTAAGTATATTTATTTTATTTATTTATTTATTTATTTATTTGACATTTGTTGACCGGGACAGTCCAACTGAGCTAAAGCCCTTTTTAAGCGGAGGCCCGGGGAGAAATGCTCTATAGTACATCTAAGCAAGAAAAAATAACATGAGAGCAGTAAAATACAATTATATATATATATATATATATATATATATATATATATATATATATACATACAAAAAATGTAATTAAGCAAATAACCATCACAGTAATGAGTATGAAAACAGTTAGTAAAAAAAGACATTTAAACGAAGTAGTAAGTATAGACTGAGATAATAACAAGAACTAACAAAAACACATTAGGATTCCCCTTAGGGGACAACTATGTAATTCAAAGCAGTTAGTTTTGTATGTTACTTTAGGTGTAAATACATAATATGAAAAGCAAATTGCAATTAGGATGCAGGTAGCATGCTTCCAGAACTACGAAGTGAGGGAGCATGGAGGGTGGTAGGTGACTATCTTGTCATGCTAAGGAAGTTAATAAAGATAAGGTAATTAGAGGAAGGGCAGGAATAGAAGAAAAGGGAGGAATGGAGGAGAAAGGAAAGGGTTCAAGTGAGATGACAGCAATGACAGGTCCAGGTGCTGTTTAGGTAATTTTTGGCAGTTTTCTTGAATTCATGGGCAAAGGTAATTTTTCTGAGGGTCTTAGGTAACTTGTTCCATGAAAGAGTGGGAAAGTAGCTGTAGGGATTGTGTCCAATAGATTTTTTAGGATTGTGAATTTGTAAGAGACATTGGTCAGAGCTTTTGAGGGATCAAGGGGATTATAGAGAGAGAGACTAAAGAAGGAGATGTTAGGACAGAAGGACGGCTTGTTCAGGATAGAATGGATGATGAGAAGTTGAGTAAATAAGAGTTGGTTAGGAAACTCTAGCCAGCTAAATGTCCAGAGAGCATGACAGTGGTGTGATTTAGAAGGCGGATTAGCTGCAAATCTGGCAACTTTGTTGCAGGTGGTTTTAAGTTTGGAAAATGGAGTTTGAGTTTGGACTGTAAGTTGGTTAAGATGTCTGAGCTGTAGAAGAGGTTAGGGAGAAGGTAAGCTTGGACAAGTGAGATTCTAGAGTCTTGTGTAAGGAACCTTTTGTTTCTATACAGTAGGCCAAGCTTTTGTTGGGCCTTCTTGATACAGTGAAGTACACTGAGATCAAATTTAAGTTGGTCATCTTTGATTGCCCTAAGGAGCTTAGTGTGGGTTTCAGCTATGATAGTGGTGGTGTTAAGGAAAGAGATGTTGAATGAGTATTTAATATGGGAGAGGCGTTTTGAGAGGAAGAGAAGTAGGTTTGTTTTTTTAGTATTGAGTATGAGTTGGTTGTTAGTAAGCTGTGTTTCAGTGAAGCTGAAAGATGTTTGTGTGAGGGTGAGCAGGTCAGAGGGGCTATCAGTAATGGATATGATTCTGGAGTCGTCTGCATTCTGTATGAGGGATGACTGAGACAGGATGTGTGAAGTTGGTTAGCAAAGATGTTGAAGAGAAGGGGACCTAGAATTGAGCCATGCGTGACACCCATTTTGATGAGGAGCAAGGGAGATAGAGTAGACAGCCATTTGATGGATTGCTGTCTGTCTCTGAGGTAGCTGTTAAACCAAGAGATTGTTGCTGAAGAGAGGTTGAGTTGAGAAAGTTTGGAGAGGAGGATGGAGTGAGAGACTGTGTCTAAGGCTTTGCTAAGATCTAAAAAGAGGCAGGACACAAGTTTATTATTGTTTCTGGCTAGAGAGATGGAGTTAGTAAAGGAAATAAGTTCAGTAGTGGTGCTGTGTTGGGGGCGGCCATGCTGGGTAGTGGTGATCAGGTTTTCTTTAATGAGATAAGCCAAGATTTGTTTATAAACACAATGCACAAGAATTTTAGACAAGTGAGAAAGTATGGCAATGGGACGATAATTAGAGAGCTCTTAACCAGTTTCCATCTTTGTGTATAGGTATGGTATGGAAATTTTTCCAGAGAGTAGGGACAGTGGATTCACTGATTGAGTGATTAATGAGGATGGAGACAGGATATACTATAGAGTAAGCAGCAGCCTTTAGGAAGAGATAGGGCAGATTATCCGCTGATGGGGAGCATGGTTTAAGTTTGAGAAGAAGATTTTTAATCTAGCTGGTTGGAATGGGATTTAGTGAGAATGGGTAGTTTTATAGTAGGGGGTGGTAGGAGGTGAGGGTTGGTTGAGCAATCTTCATAAGTTTGCTGATGGTATCTATGAAGTATGAATTATGAATTGCAAATGGATGCAGATGTTCTTCATCTCACATTGCTGCAGTCCTAACACTTGGGTAGTCCGCTGTCCCTCGGTCGGCCCGAATATCAGAGCATAAGGCTGACATCGGTCAAGGCGCATTTGACGGACATCAGAACGTCAGGGTACAAATGCGCATGACCGACGTCATATCCTCAGTCTTTTTTGCCGCATGGTCCGATGCAGAAGCAGTGTTGCAAGTGCCGTTTGGCGTTCTGAAATTTTTCGAATTCGGAGTTTCAGACCGAAGTCAGAGTTGGTTAAGTACCCCGTTGGGGAATATTTTGTTTTTTTCTTGCCTCAGTGGTTTACCGGATGTCAGAAAAAGTGAATAACTGTATTTCTTGTGGGAAACAGATACCGCATAGGGATTACCATAATTTGTGTATACCTTGTTTGGGACCTGAGCACGACGTTGTTGGGTGTCGCTTTTGTGCTAGGTTTAATAAACGCACTATAAAGCGTAGGTTGGATTGTGCCAGGTTAGTCTTTGGGAAGCGGTGCAATTACAATATGCCGTCGGATGCTCCGACGCTTCTTCAAAGAAGCGCAAGGACAAGGCAGTTAAACCTAGGTTAGAGGAGTCGTCCGAACCGGACGCCGGTTCTTTAGAGACGTCAGTGGAACTGGTGGTTCCGACGGAGGCCTCTATGGAGTCCCAGGGAGAGGATGTGGCCTCCCAGGAGGCAGGTCAGGCTGTAGGGGCTTCTCAGGTAACTGTACTCCCCTCCCTTCCTAAGGTGTCTAGGCCCTCTCTTTCTGCTTCCAAGGCTTCTCCTAGAGGCAGGTCTAGTTTTGCTTCTGTGGGTGTCACTCCTAGTTCTTCAGGTTCTGTGCCCAAAAAGCACATGCTTAAAATGGCAGAAGATTTAATTACTTTAATTAGAGGCTCTATGCCCCCTCCTGATAAGAGGCCTAGGATGGAACCTGTGTTAGGGGATTATGAGCAGGCTTCGGATGTGTCTGAGTCTTCGGCTGAAGACTTGCAGGAGTATTCTCATTATTCTGATTCTGATGTGGATGATTCTACTCCTTCTGCTTCTCCTCCTGAGGATTTTTCTTTTTCAGAGACCCTGCACTCCATGAGAGAGCATTTTAAATGGGAAGGTCAGGATTTCTCTGATTCCAGGAAAAGGCTTAGGGAATTTTTGTTTTTACCCCAGCATAGGCCTTTAGCTATACTTCCTGTTCTGAATGTCGTGGAAGATGTGTTTGCAGAGGCTTCGCTTAATCCTGATTCTTTGCCTCCTGCTCCTGTTAAACCGGATAGGTATTACAGGGTGCCTGAAGCTCATAAGTATCTTTTTAAGAGTCCTAGGGCAGACCCAGAAACTGTTAGCCAGGGGCCTAAGGGTGTAAAGGCTTCTGTTGTCAAGAATCCGGTTCCTGCAGATAAAGAGGCCAGGGCCTTGGATAGATGGGGAAAGAAAGTTTATACTTCTTCCACTCTAGCCATGAGAACTTTGAATTGCCAGTTTCACATGTTGAAATATCAAAATTATCTCCTTTCACAGTTGAAATCTAAGGTGGATGCTCTGGCGGAAGGTATTGATTGTAAAGAGTTACAAGATTTAGTGCATGTTTCTGAACAGGTGGGTAAGCATTCTTTGCAATGTGGTTTTGATGCTGTACAGGCCTCGTCTAGGGTGGCTGCCACTGGGTCAGTTCTTCGCAGGCATGCCTGGCTGAGGGATCAAAATTTATCTGACCATGTTAAAACTAGGATTTTGGATGCCCCTTTGCAATCTGATGTCTTGTTTGGTTCTCCTGTTGAGGCAGTTTTAAAGAAAATGGAAGACAAGGCTAAGTCTATGCAGACTGTTAAAGATTTTTTACAGGTTCAGCCTCCAAAGTTTAGTAGAAATTGGCCTACTAAAGGGTGGACGTATCCTTCTTATGATTCCCAGTCTAGGGGTAGATCTAGGCGTGGCAGGGGCAGAGGTCAGGGCTCTTTCAGGCCTAGGACGGGGAGTTCTCCTGCACAGTCTTCGGGTGAGGGCAGGGGTCAGTCCTTTCGTAAACAGACCCAATGACCTACCTTTTCAGCTGCCAGAACCTTCTCGCCTGGCAGCACCTTTGGGAGGAAGGTTGGCACTTTTCAAAGAAAATTGGAGTTTGATTACCCAGGACAAATGGGTACTGGATATCATACATCACAGTTACAGGTTTTATTTCCATACCTTGCCTCCTTTCAAAGGCATGCCAGACATTCCTCCTCAACAAAGAATAGAGGCTCACAAGCAAATTTCTCTGTTACTCTAAATAGGGGCCATACAGCCGGTTCCTATGTCAGAAAGGGGCCTAGGATTTTATTCTCGCCTGTTCCTTGTGCCAAAAAAGGGGAACACGTGGAGACCGATTTTGGATTTATCTATCCTCAACACTTATCTGGACATTCCCAAGTTCAAAATGTTGACGTTACAACAGCTTTTACCTCTGCTGGGCAAGGATCACTGGATGGTAACTTTGGATCTCAAGGAGGCTTACCTTCATGTTCCTATCAGGCTAAGTTGCAGGAAGTATCTGCGTTTTGGACTGGGACTTCTCACTATCAGTTCTCTGCATTGCCCTTTGGCTTATCTACTGCGCCCAGAGTATTTACAAAAGTTCTGGCTCCAGTGGTAGCATTCTTCAGGCTGAAAGGAATACAAATCTATCCTTATTTGGACGATTGCCTGATACTGGCTCAAGGAAGGGACGAGCTTCTTCGTCATTTGGAGTATGTGATAGCAGTGCTAAGATGCCTGGGGTATTCTGTGAACGAAATAAAGTCCAGTCTAGTACCCTCTCAAGACATGTGCTTTCTGGGAGTAAGACTGAATACAGCATCCCAGATGGCCTTTCTAACCCCGGACAAACAAAACAATCTTTCCCTTTACTTCCATCATCTATCTCTTCAGTCCGGGCTGACTGCAAGGACAGTCCTTCAAGCCTTAGGGTTCATGGCATCTTGTATTCTGGTGCTTCCCAATGCCAAACTGCATATGAGGAAGTTGCAATGGTATCTCAAAAATGTATGGACACAGCACTGCCAACATCTGGACACTGTCATTCAAATAATACCTTGCATTCAAAAGGAATTTTTGTGGTGGGCTCAGGAATGTCACCTAAACAAGGGACTCTCTGTGACCCGGCCAGAGGCGAGTCAAATTTTAACAACAGATGCCTCAGACAAAGCTTGGGGAGCTCATCTAAATGGAAAGTGGATACAAGACAAGTGGCCTGTCAGACTACAGCATCTACATATCAACTTGAAGGAGATGTTAGCAGTCCAGTTTGCATTAATAGCTTTCAAGGATTTACTTCTTCCAGGGCAGGTGTTGATTCTAACAGACAACACAACTGTCATGTGGTACATCAACAAGCAAGGGGGAACACATTCTTATCCTCTATGCAGGCAAGCAATGATTTTGTGGGAGACTGCTCAGTTTACAACTAAGTCTTCAGGCAAGGTTTCTGCCGGGAGCACAGAACTCCTTAGCAGATGTGTTAAGCAGACAAATCATGGATCCCCATGAGTGGAAACTGGATCTTCATGTATTTCAGAAATTGACAGTGTCCTGGGGAACTCCAGACATAGATCTGTTCGCTTCTCCACTAAACCACCAGCTGCCAAAATTTTGCACAAAGCGGTTTCATCCCACAGCTTGGAAAGTGGATGCTCTTTCTTTCAGTTGGACAAATCTTCATGTGTATGCCTTTCCACCTCTGCCTCTCCTCCCAAAGGTACTTCTGAAGGTCAGACAGGACAAGCCAAGGATGATTTTGATAGCTCCAGATTGGCCTCGACAGCACTGGTACCCATTACTGAGAAGTCTGGTATGGAAGCCTCCATGGCCTTTGCCTTTGATTCCTCATCTGTTGTCCCAGGAGGACAGTCATTTGCTCAATGTCAAGCTTCACTCTCTTCACCTAACAGCATGGCATATTCTGTTTTAAACCATAAAGGGTCTCAACTTCCACAACAAGTTTTGAATGTGATTTTGGAAGCTAGAAGGCCTAGTACAAGGAAAGTGTACGCAGATAAATGGAAGAGATTTTTATTTTGGAGTGCAGCTAAGGATTTGGATGTTTCTGAGCCTGATTTAAGTGTGGCTCTTCAATATCTTACTGAGTTATTGGACAAAGGTTTGTCCTTCTCTTCTATTAAGATTCATGCTGCAGCAATTTCAGCTCACTACGACTGTGACCCACCATTGTTTTCTCATCCTTTGTTTAAGCAATTTCTTAGAGGGGCAAAGAATATAAGACCCCCACGTAGAGCTCCTACTCCTGCTTGGGATCTCAATTTTGTGTTGGAGAAACTCACTCTACAACCTTTTGAGCCTGCAGCTACTGCTGAGTTGAAATATTTGTCATGGAAGACTGCTTTTTGTTGGCCATTACCTCTGCAAGAAGGGTTTCTGAATTGCAGGCCCTTATGGCAGTTGAGCCTTTCTTAATTTTCCATAAGGATAGGGTATCTTTACGTACGAATCCTTCCTTTATGCCTAAAGTGGTTTCTAGTGTGGCTTTAAACCAAACTATTCATTTGCCTACTTTTTATGCAAATCCCCAAACTAAAGGGGAAAAGATTTTGCACACTTTAGATGTACACAGGCAGTTGCGATATTATTTGGACAGAACTAAAGGGTTCAGACAATCTCAGCAGTTATTAGTTTCTTTTGCTTTGTGCTCTCAGGGCAAGCCCGTGTCAAAACAAACTATTTCTAAGTGGATTGGATTTTGCATTGCTTTCTGTTATTCCCATCATGGCAAAGAGATTCCAGCTGGGATTAGGCCTCATTCCACTAGGGCTACTGCCACTTCAACAGCTTATTTGAGGGGGGTGGCTACTAAGGATATTTTGGAGGCAGCCACGTGGAGTTCAGTGCATACCTTCTCTAGGCATTACCACCTTCCTCTGTACTCTAAATCCAGGGCTGGTTTTGCCACTGCTGTGTTGCAGGGCATTTTGGCAGCCCCTGCTTCATTATAGTTTAGCCATCCTCCCTTACCTCTGCTTTGGGATTCTACCCAAGTGTTAGGACTGCAGCAATGTGAGATGAAGAACATAGTACAGTTTTGTACCTACCATAAATGTAGATGTTCGAAGATCCACATTGCTGCAGTCCAATTTACCCTCCCTCCTTCCCCTCTGTAGTTTGAGGTGGTTGTGTGGCCTGGGTTATCCCTCTGAGGTATAGTGTATATATTGTATATATTGTTCATATTTTTGGTGTTAGGCTGGTTTGTTGTTTGGTTGTTGTCTATGGGTTTGGACCTTTCTTTTTAGGGTCTTCTGACATCTGGGGCAAGAAAAGACTGAGGATATGACGTCGGTCATGCGCATTTGTACCCTGACGTTCTGATGTCCGTCAAATGCGCCTTGACCGACGTCAGCCTTATGCTCTGATATTCGGGCCGACCGAGGGACAGCGGACTACCCAAGTGTTAGGACTGCAGCAATGTGGATCTTCGAACATCTACATTTATGGTAGGTACAAAACTGTACTTTTCTTGGGGAATGTTATTGGGGAGATAGTTGGGAGTTGAGGGATTCCCCTGGGTGGAGAATTTTGTTGGCAGTATTCCAGAATTTTTTGGGGGGAAGTTCTTGGTTCTGTAGCTTGGCGGGTATAGTATAAGTTCTTTTTATCAATGTTTATGTATTTTTGGTCAGATTTCATAGTTCCCTATATTTTTTCATAGTGTGTAAGAGATTTTGTGTTAGTCCAGAGTTTCCAGCCACAATCTCTGTTTATGATAAGAGACCGAATAGAGTTGGTGAGCCAAGAAGAGCACTGTAATTTGACTCTGACAGTTCTAGGAGGGGCAAAGGAGTTATGTGTTTAGGACGATGGAGTTAAATTGTATAACAGCTTCATCAAGAGGTAGGAATGAAAGGGAGGGACCAATCAGTAGTGGTGAGACAATTGTTGAATATATCAGGGTTGAAGTTGGTTAGCTTTCGGCATTCTTTAAATTTATGAGGTCTAGAGAGGTGGGGGGGCAGAATCTTTGGACACGAATAGGGGAGTGGTCATTAATTGAATCTGCTAGGGATTCAGGTTGGTGATAGAGGTTAGGATTGGAGACAAGAATCCACTCTAGGATATACATGTGTGTGTGTGTGCATATATATATATATATATATATATATATATATATATATATATATATGTGTGTGTGTGTATCTATACAAACACACACACACAGAGTTTGCCATCAAATATTGGAAATTAGTTAGTCGACCTTGGAAGGCCGAAAGGCACTTGTCCATGTTGTCATAAGTTCCCTTTTTAAAACTTTGCATTCGCTCTTGTGGATTTGTTTTTTTGAATGGAGATCGCACTATAGTGGGGATCAGGAAAAGTACCCTTTCCTTCACTGTAGTTATGATTTCAGAGTTTGTATATATAAGTAGCAGGGGGTGTGGGGGCACATCCCACACATGGGGGGTGCAGGGGGGCTTGTCCCTCTGCAAAACATTTGCAGCACATAACTGGAAGTGTAGGTATTTTCGGTAAAGTCAACATTCCTGAGTTGTTGATTTTCCTTAAATAACCACTTTCGGTTATGTGAACGATCTGTTATTGGATTTTATGACATTCTGGGTCGTATATATGACCACCCTCACTAGTCAGTTTTGAGATTTTTATAGTAAACCTATGTGTGTGTGTGTGTGTGTGTGTGTGTGTGTGTGTGTGTGTGTGTGTGTGTGTGTGTGTGTGTGTATAATGTCATAATATTGAAAACTCAAAATATTGCAAACCAAAATGTCAAAAATTCAGAATACTGAAAAACCTATTTAGTGAAGGGACAAGCTTCTGAGCCCCCAACCCCCCAACCCCACAGCCCCTGTCAATTATTTACACCAACTCTGTAATCACACAACAGTGGGAAAGGGCAAATTCCCATTTTAAATATTCTGAGTTTTTGACATATTGGATTTCAGTATTGTGAGTTTTCGATCAAATGACTGGAGCCCATATATACATACATACTTGTATATATATTCATGCATAATATGGAACATTAATTTAAATGAAGTTTGTTTCGTTGAATATGATAATTAATGTGCTTGCTTTGTTGTTTAAAAGGGGTGTGTGTGTGTGTGTGTGTGTGTGTGTGTGTGTGTATATACATTATATAAACATTGTCACCCCAACCTGGTAAACCTTCCAACATAGCAAAACCAAGCCAAGAAAACCTAAAGGTGTTACTCTTCATTGTCAGGAATCTAAACAAGAAATTCCACTCACTGTAAGCTCTCCTCACCCAGGAGAATGTAGATGTCTGTGTAGTTACTGAGACATGGTTTATAGCCATGGACAGACAGCAGCACCCTGATAGTTCAGGGTTATAATACCTTCTACACATTTAGACCAGCTACTGCACAGGAAGAGACAAAAGGTGGATGTGTATCAATTTACATTAAAAATAAACATACATACATACATCCATCCAGGGTGGTCAAACAGTATGAAGGGCTTGACCTTTATTATGTCCAAATTATCATAGACAAAGACCCATACCATATCCTTGCAAGCTATAGAACCCAGTTTATGACCTAGAAACCTCTGTAGTGCCATTAGGGGCACTAACATCCTTGAACTGGTTCTCACAAGCAAGGGAGATTACTGCAGCCCCCCCCCCCCCAGTAATGTCCTTATTGATCAGGTTGGTCATAGCCCTGAAATTTTAGGAATTATTCTAAGGCAAACTTCCTACTATTAAGTGACACCCTGGCAAAATGTCGTCAATACATAAGCACTGCAAGTTTGAACAGTAAAATCTGAAACCCGATAACTTGAAGTGATAAAGAATACTACAGGTTCCATGATGGTCAAACTGAGGTAATAGCAGGACAAAAGAAAGAGTTTGGGGAAAGAACAGTAGAAATGAATCAGTTTAAATGTGGATCTTTGGGAAACAGAAACATTGTGTTCCATAGTAGAGATGAAAGAGACATTGTCATTGTGAATAATTATTGATTAAATAATATGCTCAGCATCTTGGCATTTGCATGCCATTTGCATTGGTATTGATTAACTAGAAACTGTTTTAATTGAGGTCTGAACTCTCAATAGTTGGAGAGAGACTCATCATAGTGTTGGTGTGAGTTCAGAGAAACTAAGGTCTGCACAATGCAGTATAATAGCAGGGGTTAGAAGTTAAGGGCCACCTGTAAGTTGGCTTCTCAGGTTATAAGATGAAATGCTGCAGTGAGTTTCATAGAAAGAGATGGGCGATGTGGTGTATTTATGAAACAGCTTGAAAAGTAATGATCCAAACAGAGGGTTGGACCTAATTTGTATGGGTATCCATTTAGCTATAAAGTGCGACAGTGATGTTCAAGGTATGAGAATTAATAATGAAATGATAGATTTTATTTGATAAGGTCTGGAGGGAGGTTATGTTTTTCTTTAAGGTACTAACAAATAATGGCAGCCCATCTTTGACTTGAGCAAGTAGAACACCTTTGTCCATGGTAGCTCTGGCAGGAGTTGAAAGACTGTGAGAGAGTTTGCTCATAATAAGAGGTAGCTGATTTTGGATCTTAGCTTTTGAATGTGTTCCTGAAAATTGAGCATCAAACCAAACACCTGGGCATTTAAAGGTGGTGGTTTCAGTGAGAGTATTGTATGATTATATCAAAGATGCTGAGAGTGGAAATGGCTACAGAAAGTCTTTTCTAGTACTGAAGTGCATACATTTGGTTTCCTTAGGATTTAGAAGTAGGTTGTTGGTGATAAAATACTTGTTTAGAGCTAGAAGGTCATCTTGTAGTTGAGAATGAACAACTTGTTGTGAGGGGCTGGCTCTATAGGTGAGTATGTCATCAGTAAAGAAGGGGAGATATAGGCAGGGTAGGTCTAGAGGTAGTTTACTTACAAAAATAGAGAAGAGTAGAGGGACAAGACTAGAGCCTTGAGGGAACTGCAGAGTGAGTGCAGAAGGAGTTGGAGAGGGACGTGCCAATTTTGCTTTAAGGGATTTGTTGTCCAGAAAACCCATGATTCAATAATCTATGAATTTATCCGGGCTGAGCCTGAAAATGGTCAATATGAATCAGTGCACTACTCCAGTAAAAAAATGAACAAATGTATATCTGTGTGTCTATATACATGCATATATATATATATATATATATATATATATATATATATATATATATATATATATATATATGTATATATATATAGTTTCTGGGGTGAACCCTACGTCTATTTAAATGGCTGACTAATACTGAGAGGTCAGTCATAGAGAAGGCTCTGGTTAGGTCTATAAACACATCAGGCTTCATTTATTCATATTGGAAAGTATTTCATCTGTCAGTGTCCAAAGTGCTGTCTGGGTGCTTCTACTTGCCTAGAAGCTGTGCCATTTATAGGAGAGAAGGTGGTATTTGTGCAAGCAAGTAGGGGTACGTTTTAACTCTGCACGCATTTTTAACATCATCTTCTTCAGTTCATCAATTCTAAACTGCAAAGTAACATTTTTTTTAACATTTAAGTTACTAACAGAAAGCAAATAATTGTTCCATGGATAAATGTCCTTCTTTATATAACACAATTCCAGAAATGTTATCATTAGTCCAAAATGTCTCTGTCCCAATATGTATGAAAGACTGCATTTTTTGGGCTTTAAAACCTAGAGCAGTTACCAAATTGTCCGATACAGTATCTGTCTATTACAGTGTAATTTTTTGTTCTTATTCTCACAGTTGGTCTTGCTTTCTTTTTAAAAACAGTTTTACTTAACAGTTTGTTGTTGCTCTCCTTTTATTGCCTGCCATCCCTCCTGCATAAGTTTTTAGTTACTGCATTATCTGATGCCACAAATTTAGACACATTCTTAGTTTATTGCTGCTCTCCTCTTTTATTTTAAGTCAATGCTACATGAGTTTTAACTGCTGCATTCTCTGCTGCCACATCACCTGGCTCCTTTTCCACATTGCTATCCTCATCACCTCTGAAAAAGAAATATCGGCCAGCTCACCCCATGAAACAGCAAAACAGTCACCTGGCTCATCCTGCTTCATTATTTTAACAGAACAACATCTGCAAGCCCTCTTGGTGCCAATTCTTTTATTTCCGCCACTTCAACAGACTTGCTTACTTTTTTCTCCATTCAGACAACTAAATGTTGCTCATTTCTAACATCCAACACACACAACTCTTTATTTGCACTCTGAAGCATCATATCAAATGTTTTTTTCTTCAAATTTTCACTTTCCACTTCCAAACTCTCCTTAACTTTTCTCTCCTCCTCCATGCTGCTGCTTCCCTTAGGCCTCATCCTTGCTGCTGTAGGAGCCCCCCGGTGCCATCTAGCAGGTCCAAAGAGTAGGAGAAGTTCCCTTATGCCCTGACCAGTCTTCCATTAGTAGTATAAATACCACCTCAGGTCTTCCCTGAAAAGAGACTACTAGCCCATTGGACTAACCTGGTCAACAAAGGATAAATAAATAAAAAATAAAATATTAAAAAAATGTTTTCCATTGTTTCTAAGCTTTGTTACACAGTTGCATGAGGGCTTTCAAGTCTTTGGTAAGTCATTTGTTTTTGTTGTACTTGAGAAGTCTAGATATAATAGGAAAGTGGAAATTTTGTATGGAGAGAAAGAAATGAGCAAACTGGTTAGCTGCTGTACTGGGGTCAATAAGAGCAGGAGTATGAGACCAGTCTAGATTGAAGAGATGAGAACTGAGTATAGCTAATTTACAAAGAGGTTTAATTCTGAAAGAGTTTAATTTGCCCTATTTGTAATTTATCAGCTTTAAAGGTGATAGGACAGTGGTCACTGAAATAGATATGACTGGTGATAGAAGAGATGTTGGTGGGGAGGGAATATGCTAATGACTCTAGAAGGGAATAGTGGTTGGTCTTCAATTAAGGCCTCATTGGATTGGATATGAGCTGTAATAGATTGTGTTCTGCCAGTAACTCAGAGATGTCAAGTTTGGCAGGGCCTAAAAAATTTAAATTAATGTCTCCAAGGATGATGATGTGTGAGTTTAATTTAATGTTGGCCAGGATGTTATGTAAAAGTGATATGAACTTGGTAATTGTGGCTGGGAGTTGTAGGTATGCAACAGAAATGTATTCAAAAGCAAAAATATGTCCCAAACACTGAACCACCACAAAGGAGCTCAAATCCAAGTAAAAATCCAAATAAAGTCGAAATGAGATTCCACAGAAACTTTATTACAAGGGTAAGCACTTTCACAACCTGTCCTGGTTGCTTCCTCAGACCAAAATGAATTCTTAAAAACTCACACCCATTTTAAAATACATGTCATATAAAATCATCCAATCAAATTAAGAAAAGTGCATATGCTTTCCAAGCTTAAAGAGAGAGACAATTTAAAACATAGACAATTCAAAAGCAGTTTAAAGGCAGCTTAGTCACAATAACATGTTCTCCCACCCTATCTAAAAAGCATATGTAATCACAATAAAATGTATTATATATTACAATGTATATATCTAAAAATATATGTCTAAAAATATAAATATATATGTAACAAAGAGGGAGTCTAACAAAACTGCTTCATGTTACTTTCTTCCTAAGTTTCCTACTTTTTAAGACTGGTTTCAGTGATATATAATCATTTAGCCCTGGTGGTTTATGTGCGGCTAACATCAAAATCCATCTTAGCTCTTTCTGTTCCGTTTTATTACATAAATCCCCACCTCTCATGCTGTCTGTTAAGGTATCTATAATGGAAAAACTAAAATAATGATTCTCCCCATTTTGAAGCATGTGTTTAGCTATTGCACTGTGCTCCTGTTCTCTCCTGAAGCAATAAAGATAGTCACGAATCTGCTCTCTCAAGCGTCTGTTGGTCTTCACAACATAAAATGCCTCACAGCACACACACTGGGCCAAATATATCACATCCTTACTTTGGCAAGTCCCGGTCAGCCTAAACTTATATAATCTCCATGTTATAGGATGGACAAACAATTTGTTTGTCTCAGTGTATTGACAAAATGCACAACTATTGCACCTCATTGTTCCATAATTGACCAAAGGGATATGGTCCATCCTTTCTTTGTAGCAAAGCATTTGTCTGAGTGACCTCTTATTCTTATATATAAACTTAGGCTTAGAAATGTATGTGTGTTGTGGAGTTTGAGAGAGTTTGATGATGATCTGTTTGGGAGAGTGGTCAGCTGAAGGACTAGCCTGTTAGACTAAGCATATTTTTAGAGAGGATTTGCAGAGTAACATGACTCTTCCGCCTGTTCAAAAACATGGGCAGGCATCAAAGTAATAGTTCAAATAATTGGAATAAAGAATTTCTAAAGTCTGGGTGTGGGTTGGCATTCAGCATTCAGGGCTTGCAGCACAGAAGCCCTCAACTTCTTTCATTACCGCTGGCAAGTAAAATCTTGCTTGGATCCATTGTTTAACTCCTAGGTGTTCTCCTAGTACATGACTATGTGCTAGCCTCATCACTACATTTCTAAAAAAGTGTGGGCACTATCAGTTGATGTACTACTCTTCTACCTTACTCATTACAATAAAAAATGCTGTAACTCAAAGTATGGGAAAAATTAGGACAATTTTGTTCAGCTTCTTTCCCTGCAGCTGTAGGAATCTTTTTCCTTGCTCTGCACAATGCATCAGCTTTTCATTGCGCCTTTTAAAAATTTATCTGGTTTGCGTGGAGGTCAGTCAACTCTGGAATTTCTTTATAGTCAGTCTGTTGTGAGGGAGAAGGCACTGCCTCTTCTCCTGTCAACACAGACACTTGGATCTTGGTTTCAGGTTTTAACTCTTCTTCTAAAACCTATAACAGTGCTCCTTGTTAACCTTTGACCTCTAACCGATTTCTTTTTCATTATGCTTTCCTTTATGAACATGAGGCATAGGACCCTATTTCTGTTGCTTGGATTTCATGCATTTTGTCTCAACATGAATATCATTAGGGCACTGTTCAAGGCTGTCTTGTTTCAAAGTATACACTACAGACTCCTTTGTCTTTTTTTATTATTATATTGCCCTCCCTTAGTTACTGTGAGTGAACATCACCATATTTTTTCTATGTTAGGATGTTCTTATTCTCAGCCTGAATACCACCCTCTCAGTTTTTTCTTCCCTAATTGCTCTTCTTTTGAAATAACAACTTCATTTTTACTTTTTTCTTAACTTACAGATATGTTACCTACAGCCTTTCTTTATTTGAGTTTTCTGTCTTACACTGACCAAATGCTGCTTCTTCCTCTTTTACTACCCTGGTGATTTTTTTCTTCATGTTACATTTCTTCTCATACATACTCAACTACTGCTTAGAATTCTCTGTTTCTGAAGTTTTCTATTTTAATGTTATAAGACATTTATAATTCTCTCCAGGTTATGTATTTTCTGTACTTCCAACTTAATTCCCTTAGAGTACACTCTTTTCAGTGAGTGGAAGAGTCCTTCTTTGCAGTTTTTCAACTCATTTCTAATTGTTGCTTTGCAACACTTTCCCAGCTTTGTAACATCTTCATATCACAATATTTTACTATGCAACTCTGTTCTGTCTACTGATTCTGCTATTACAGACTGCTATGCCATAGGAATATGCTGGTATATCTCTTTAAATGGTGTAGATACTGTCTATGTCTATATATTAAGCAACTTGTTTGTACCTTTAGGGCTTTCTAATTTGTCTTTTGCTTTGCAATTCATACTCTCATGTGTTTGGTAGTTGCTCCCACATCTGCCCAGGTTAGTCAGGGATATGTGGGCTTATTTACTTGCTGGTTGCCCTCATAACACTAATAAGGTATTCCATGAAAAAGATTATCTTCTCCCCACCCCCTCCTCAAAACATTAAAGTGGATAAATATTTTCTTATTATCATATATCATATTTTAAACTAGGAACTACAACAAGAGGATGAACTATCTTTCGAAAACCAGTATGTATTTCTGCTTGAGCACTGTTTCTTATCTCAAAGAATGCAGACTACTGCAACTTCTTTTTACAAACATTCTGCCCCTTTATAAGTGTAATTATACAGGTCCCTATTAGATAATCGAAAATTCAGTTAATCCAACGGCATTTTCGGTGCACGTACTTTGAACATGCTGTTCATCGAACTGTAAATAGTGAGATTGCGGAACAGTAAAGACTGGAAAAATTTGCCCTTTCCTCACTGTAGTGCGATCTCAGAGTTGGTATATATAATTAGTGGGTGGTGCTGGGGGTGCAGCCCCCCACAAGAGAGACATTCGATGAATGGTATTTTAGAAGAAATGCCGTTCATTCAACAGAGTTTCTATGATGTAATACAGACACTAATTATACTGCCCGAGTCTAGTAATCGCTGCAGCGTCCTGCTGACTATTATGGCATTGTGTTTATTTTTGCAAAATCACACCAGCAGACCACTAATTAAACTGTTCTGGCAAACAATTTATCACATTCCATAAGCTCAGGATAATTTTATTGGCTACAGTTTTCAAATACAAAACATTATTGTTATTAGTAGTATAAAATATAGCTATGTTGCCCATTTACTCATATTAAAAGAATAATAGGTCTGCAGTTAACGTTGTCGCCTCATAGTAAGACGCTGTCCCGTTCGATTCTCAGCTAGAGCATCTTCTGTGTGGAAGCATACGTGAATGGGGCATGCCTTCGTTGAAGGTTGTGCGTCAGGGCTGGTAACCCAGTATGTAAAAATCCACTACCAATCATTAGCGGACCGGAGTTCTGCTGTGGCGACCCCTAACCAGGAAAAGCCGAAAGACACAAACAAACAAACTAGAATATGACACATATTTTACCATATGATTAGACTGCTCAATTTTTGACAGAGCTTTACTGCATAACAATCTTTCTGCTAGTGCAACAAAATTTTCATTGACCTTAGGGACAGTTTGAAACAACCACTTTCGTAAATTGGTTTGCCATGTCTCTTTAAACTTATCAAAGGCTATAATTTCACCTTTAGTATGTTGACCCTCAATAGCTAAATGAAAGTTATTTACTTTAAAAACTAAGAATCACCAAGGAAACATGAATCACAAACCAAGCGGACATGAAATATAACATTTAGCACTTTTGTTCCTTTCATCACAATGGTACTTCAGCAGAACAAACAAATGGAACCTGCTGGCGATGACACATCTATCAAGCACAAAAAACTCATGTGCACCTCAATTATTTCAAACAATTCATATATATGTGTTTGTGTGTGTGTGTGTGTGTGTGTGTGTGTGTGTGTATGTATGTATGTATGTGTATATATATATATATATATATATATATATATAGAGAGAGAGAGTATTAAACACATTCAGTTAATGAATGAATAAGTAAATAATGCACACAGTAAGTTCAATACACCTGATGAAATATGTTGAGGTTTCAAAATGCACTTAACATTTATAAATTATTTAATTTACTTATACATAAATCTGTGCACAGGATTATTTTTTAATTTATATGTTTACATTTTTATAAGTTTTAGCTATTTATTGAAATATACAATTTATTAGAGCTTTTGTATTTGATGGATGTGTCAGCTGATGTATCATGTGATTTGGTTGTTATATTTAAGGGTGTTCTCTGAATTGTGTTCTGATGAAGTTCTGTTGTGGCTAAGGGAATGAAAGTGCTAAATGTTAATTTGTGTGTCCGCTTGGTTTGTGGTTTTTGTTTTCTTGACGGTCCTTAGTATTTGTAGTGTTTTTCTTGAGTGAACACCACCACCAAGTTCTGTTCATTTTTAAAGTAATGCCCTTCGTTTAATGATAGATCTTCTTTTTAACAGCTTTATTGGATTATCACTTAAGACATAAGCAAACTTGCATTTATATAAAAGAAAGCACATCATATTAACATGTTCCCAGTTATAAACATTATACATCACATTTATTCTTTTGTATAACTATCATCAACCCAACATTACATAAGTTGCTCAATTCCTGCCTTCCCTTCTACCTCACTCCTCCTCCAAAACATTATTCTGCATGTATTCTTCCCACAATTTCCATTTTTTTCTATGTAATTTACTCCTACTGTTTTCTAAAGATCCCACTTCAAGTTCTTTTGTCAAGTCACAACATTCAAAACTTCAAATGCAGTTGGTTTAGACTTTAATTTCCATTTTCTAGTAATTGCTTTTTTGGCAGCCTAGGCAATTCAGATTCTGTATCCCAGTTCAAAAATAATTTCATTAGTTACACCTATTTGCTCACTCAATATTTCTGATAGAGTACTCTGCAGGGTACTTTTGAAGCATGCCAACCCATTACACTCCCAAAACATATTTTCCTAGTTACCTCTTTCTTCTCTGTCACACCTCCAGCATTTGCCATCTACCTGAGGAAAAAAATCTTTGCAGTCTGCTTGGGATATAAAATACCAATGCAAACCCTTCCAAACAAAATTCCTAAATCTTCTAGACCTTGTTGTGTATTTTGAAGCAATACATTTGTCCTCCCATTGTTTCCTTGTGAATTGCTTATCAGTCTCTCTTCCCAAGCTTTTCTAACCTGCTCAGATTGATTCCTATAATTACTGTGCAAGATTTTATTTTCCTTATAACCCATCCCTTTTTAACAGCTGCTTCTTTTTTACCTAAAAAGTCTACCAGAGCAGGTCTTTCACTTAGGATTCCCCTAACCCTTTCTCTTTGCCTATTCCCTGATATTAGTCCATAACAGGGAATGCAGTCCCAAGCCTGCAGTCAAAATGTCCTCTTGGCCTCTTCCTACTCTATTACCTTTCCTTCTGTAGTTATTTTCTCCACTACCTTGGTTTCTTTGCCAATTTCCCCTAGTAAATTCCAACCCCCTCTTGCCTATTTTCTGTACTCCTAATTGCAGTCATCCTTATCCACATAATTGTCTTTCTCCATTTTTGTGTTGGCTTAGTTCTTAGAATATTTATTGCTACTTTAGAAATATAATATTCTTTATTTCTGTTATTCTCCTGAAGCATTTTCATCCAAAATCCCACTCTACTTATTTCTTGAAGTTCTCCTTGTTTCATTGTCATCACCCCCTTCCACTCTGAATTATAGTTTTCTACTTATGTTACATACATGGGCCTTAACTGTATAGTTATAAAATATAATTTTAAATGAGGTAATCCTAAATCACCTTGTTCTGCTGGAAGGATCAACTTATCCAACTTGACCCCTCCCCCCACATAAATTCCTTCAACTCTTTTTAATTATTGACCACAACTTCTCCTCTGAGTTGATAAAAATATGCCTGTAATGTATGCAATTACTATAAGTACTTCCCTTTTCATTTGTCCTGATACTCTGCTGAATATCCATCCTGAAATCCTTTCTTTACAACATTCACATGCTCACTTCTTTCCAAATGTGTGTCTCCTGTAGAATTGCTATTTGCACTTTGAATGTCTTAATACAACTTATTACTCTTATAGTTTTGTCTATAACTATGAGGCCATTAATATTCCAAAGTAATATGAATAATGTATCCAATTTGATAGGATGGTATTATTCATACCGGTTATATATACCATCTTTTTAAATGTCTATTTCCAGCTTTTCTGTTGCATTTGTCCACCAATGTTTGGCATGTTGATATTTTATACAGTTGTTTTTGTCATCTGCAGTTGAACCTATGTCACATTTTACAAGATATTTTGTTTTCACTAAACCCTCAATCAAAACAAAACACACATACACAAAATTGCAGAACACCCCCAAAACCTATTAACTTAAAACAAGCACACAAAACTATGTACATCTTCAAAGAATGAAGTTAACCCCTCCTGACAGGAACAATTGTTCCAAATTGACAGCTACACCCACAGGCATTACCTAACCTAAAATTAAGGTTATCCACGCTAAGGCGCATGTTACAGTTGTGCTCCTATTGACTGCTGTCAATTCTAGTCTTTATTTCCTTTCCAGATATGAAAAACAGATTGTACGCTTTCAGAAAATATTAACTTTAAGCCTTAAGAAATTGTGCACTGGATATCTTTAAATAAAACTAAATTATATATTGTTCTAGTAAATGCCCTGAAGTATTTAGATACTAGGAAAGCTGCCATCTCTTATTCACTTCCAATAATTTCAAATTTTATTATTTTTTACTAAGCTGCTAGTCCTTGTATTTTTAATTTTATGACTCCCTCAGCAAACAATGCCTAGAGAAGTGTTGAGATTTATTCCCAGCACCTCTAGTCAGCTTGTCACCATGGAAACATAAGAACAGGATGTACAGCTGCCCTCAGATACAGATTTCACAACTTATATTGAGCATTTATTTGCTAAAGGAAAACTTTTCATTACATTTACAGTGCTCTGTTATTTTTAAAGTACACATACTTACGCAAAAAAACTTATTAGATTGAGCCAAGGCATTAATTCAGACATTCACTTATGTAAAAGTAGAAGAAAACATCTCAGCCCTACAGATATTATAATCGCTGTACTTTTACACCCCATCCTCACCCCAACAGTCCAATATTACAGCATATTAACTTAAACTTGCTTTTGTCCAGCCTTCCTTCTCTTTTTATATTGTAATGCCTACATTTCTTAAAACCAAATAAAGGAAAAAAATACTAGTTTACTTAAATATCTTTATCAGAAATAATTATTTAAAATACTTTGCATTATAATATGCAATTTATATCATGAAATGTTTTATATAAATATTGCTAAGAACAAAATTGTTTTAATTACAGTTACTTTTTTCCTTTTAATGTCATTCCAAACATTAATGACATTATGTAGAGTGTATGCCTTTCAGTCCCCCCTACAAGCTTAACAAAGTCAACAAAAGTCCAATCTTTCTCAGCCAGTTTTTCTTGTAAAGCCATATTTCACAAATGCTGTATGCTGTATAGTCTCGCATTTATTTACTAATTTTGATGCTGCTTGTCTCGTCTTCCTGTTCATACCCATCTCCCAATCCCAGACTGCAGTTCAAATCAAAGGTACTGCTGATTCTTCTAGTGAACTCCTGTGCTTTTTTCTGTCTCTCAGGCATTTTCATTTGGAACATTGGAAAAGGTTTCACTGGCAAAGTCTCTGTTGCTTGTAAAGAAAACTAATCCTTCTATACATCTTCCAGGAAACCTTCAAAGCATCTCTTGAGCATAAGGAAAACTGGAAGAATTATACTTGGGTGAGATTCTTATTGGTATAAATAAGAAAACAACCAGTTTTGGATTTTAACACATACAAAGTCCAGGTATGAAGGCCATAACCTCAATGAAAGATGAGAACGGATTACTGAAGGAAGAGTCCTGCAGAGGCAATATGGAATGCCTGAGAAATGAAGGACATCCTTAATGGGGAGACTGTGATCAGAAGAGTGAAATAATGTGGAATACCTCAAAAACTTCTCTTCCTCTTCTTTATGAATTGTCATAAGAGTTCAAGATGGAGTGGAACTTTGTGTAACCCAAATTTCTTTGGGAGGCACACCCACATAAGACCTCCAAGATTCTGAAAAGGAACTTGGATATCAACGTCTAGTCATCAAAAAGCAGGGAGTCAGACAAAAAGGCTTCATTTAGGTGGCAGATAAGGATTATTTCGCCTATGGTCTAAATTTTGAATATAGAAGTTCCTGACCTTTATCAAAGAACACCCAGTAAACATCTGGTAACAGTGGCCCTTCAAAAAGCCATATACAACTTTTGGCAGACTTCCTATAACTTGGCTAATCATAGTGATATGATCAAGAAGGGCATTGTGAAGGACTGAGCCTTGGATGTCAGCAGGCCACAATGGCTTAAATAGCTGGCACTTAAAAGGTGACAGGGTGTCGTCACTCAGGAGGAATGAGACCTACCTTTGAAGCTTTTGAAAGGGTGACCTCCAGATGTAGAAAAAGTGTCATCTTATCTTGTCAGAAGATGAAGTGGAGAACCGATGCTTCTTTACCTTTCTTTGCAATGAGACTCTCAGTGTACTCCAAAGATGGACCAGGGTGGTCTCACTAAAGTCAGTGCAAACTAAGCAGGAATAAAGTGTGTGATCATGGTTTAATCATCACAGATACACAGTGAGTGGGAATCTATCCTGTCTAGCTACTTTCTGACTAGAAGCACATTTTTGAGTAGCAGGAAAAACTGTTTTTAATGAAAGTTATTTTTGATAGCCAAAACAAAACTATAGTAAACCCAAGTATTGACTGAATGAACAGAAACAGTAAAATACAAATGTAAATTCTGAGCCCCTTAACCTGAAGAATAAGCCAAAACTGAGCTGAGCATCTTAAAGGGTGTCCGCTTGTTTATGCTATAAGAGTATGTCAAGGAATGCTGTCCAGAAGAATTGCTTGTTAACTTTACTGAGAGAAGGCCAACTGAAGGGATGCTCTAAATGAAATGTCTACTGAAAGTTATGAGGAAAGCTAAAAAAAGCTACATCAAAAAATGTCCTTCTCTAAAAGCAGCAGCAATAAAAAATTATAAGACTTGAAGTAAAATAAAATATACAAATGAAAAAATTGTGGAAAAATGAAATCACATAAAGACTCCATGTGCATACTATGTGTTACTATAGAGGGCTGATAACCGCAGTTTAATGCTTTTTGATACATTTTATTCATTGAAAATACTTGCAAACATCACAGAAGAAACTGAAAAGCAAAACAGACATTTTACATTATATATATTTTTTCCTATTCATTTTTGCCCCAGTACCTGCAAACCATCAAGCCTCCCTCCAACTGGGCATGCTATATTTATTCTACATACACTGAAACTTTCCTCCATTGCTGGGGTTAGAGATGTGAGGCAGGACCAGTCACTCAGGCAGCCATGAGGGCATTTTTTGAGTGTCCCTGCTGGCACTCCAGTAATTGATTGCATTTTTAATGGCAGAGGGACATGTGATCTATGCTTCAGTTGTGGCATGCAGCATCTTCCCCATTTAAGTGCACTCTCCCACATTCCCACCTTATGGACTACCATCCATTGGTGGCTGGTGAGAGTAGCATTTGCCCTGAGCCATGTATTTGCATCCCAGCCCCTCCTCTGGGGTACTTAATATAGTATACAGCAAGATTCACATTACCCTTGTCCTGCCAGGATAGGCACACCCATCCTCCTAGTCATGTGAGCTGTGAATGAATCCCAGGTCATTCCATAGCCAGGGCTTTATTGCTCTATGCCACTGGGGCAAACCGTGCATTACATTCCTCACATTATTCTTCTTGATACTTAACTGTTCTGCAAACAACATAATATTAGATTAGGATTTCATTTTAGTTCACATGCAGCTATAGTTTTCTACCAAAAGTCAGGACTCTGTATTGTGACATCAGGTTTTGTTGTTGTTGAGGGTAGCTGTAAGGTCACAGCCCCTGAATTATGACTTGTGGAAAGAAGGCAACAGAAATAGGTGAATCACTTTGAAGTAAAGTTTTTGACCACTGTGCATTTCTTTATTTAAAAAAATTGGGATTTGATATAGTTCCTAAAATTTTATCTAAGCCTAAATGTATCTGACTTTTTGTGAAATTATTGAGATGGCAGCAGTTGTTTAAGTTATCCATAAATGTAACTAGATTATATATAATGAATCAGTAGTATCCGTTACTAGAGTGATTTGTCAATAAAAGTGAAGATAAATAAAGCAAACATCACTAGTAGTTGATTTACTTGAAAGACCATCAAGTTTGCTGATGACTACTGCTATTTTATAAGTAAGTTATTTTAAGAAAGATGCATCATAAATTTTAAATACATCAGCTACATTGAAGCACTTTGTTCTGTACTTACAGATACTAGCACAGAAATAATATCTCTGTAGTCTTTTACATATAGGCCCAGCCTCAGTATCCTGATGTAGTGTTATTTATTTCACTGACACTGTACCTTCTAAGTCAAGTTACTTATGATTTTTGTTTTGTATTTTTTTTTTTTGCGTATTAGAAGGAAATATACTGTGGTACTCATTCAGCTAGATTGACTCCTTTAGTGCAACTGTATTACTTTGTTTTAATATTTAAAGATAATGCTAATGATGGCAAGCTTAAACTGATCTTTGATGTTGTGGTAATTATATTTTGCTACCAGTAAAACATACTGCTTGTGCAGAGTGATAATGCTCTGACTATAACCCACATGACTTGGATTCACTTAACACCCTGGCACTGAAGGAGCCAATGACAGGGGGAAGAGGAATAATTTGGTAACACCGGCACACCTCTTCACAAGGAATGGTTAGGAGATCTGCTGGTGGCACATAGCCACGGCATGAATGCCACTGTTAACACTGGAGCTATGATGAGAAGCATCTACAACACAGTACATTGGGAAAGCATAGGTGAAGGACACACCACTACATTGCTGGGAGCAGCTCCTTTACAGTACAAGGTATGGTTACTCCAGGATGTTAACTCAGCATGTTCAAAGTTGGAGTATGGCTAATAGTAAAGTCCAATGTGTGCCGGAGTGTGACAAACCCTTGTCTTTCTGTATCCCACTCAGTGAAGCATGATGGCTTACATGGTTGCTTAGTTCACAGGCTTCTCCCAGAGAGGAATTTTTCTTTTACCAGTCACAATGGAGAGGGTTTCACAATACTGTGGATCACTGAGGATGGGAAAGATAAGGGGAACTTGCCATATTGGAGTCCTGAAGTCAGTGGGTTGGAGTAAAAAAAAATTGTTTAGCCATTCAAATCATAAAATTTTAAGTACTGTTTTATACTGCTTTAGGAAGTACCCCATAATATTAATTTTTAACGTTCTAGATAGTGATAGAGATTACTTAAAATGAGAAGCTTACATCAAGAGCTGTTTAATATGCCATATAGTCAGACATTCTTTAAGGCATCTGGGTAAAATCAAGAATTCTTTAATTCATGTTCAGAAATGTATGTAGGCAAATATACTGAGAAATTGGACTTAAAAGTATTTGTTATACATCTAGTCATATCTGATTTAAAAGATCCCCAAATTATATTCTAGATGGCAGTCTCCTTCCTTTGAAGTAGGGTAGCCACTTGTGTGTGTGTGCGCGCGTGCGTGTGTGCATGTGCACGTGTGTGCATATGTGCGCATGCATGCATACTTGTGCATTTGTGTGTGTGTGTGTGTGTTTATATATATATGTGCACATGCATGTATACTTATGCATCTTGTGCATGTGCATGTGTGTGTGTGCGTGTGCATAGGTTTTGCTGTTCTTGGGATACAATGACATGCAACCTTGGTGGTCTTACTGTCCTTCTTACCTGTAACCATCAACACAGGCACATGAATAACCATTCACTTCATCTATACAGCGGGCTTGATTCTGACAACGGTGGTTGGTACAGTCATCATAATTAATACTACAGTTGTCGCCAACATAGCCAGGAGTGCACTCACACCTTAAAGAAAGACAAAACAAAATGTCAGGCCATTTGCTTGATTAAGTGCTCATACTTCCAACTGAATAAGAAGAATATTCTTTATTTTTCGAGATGTGCAACAGATGTTTTCCTACCATTCTGTGAAATGTTCTTACCTCGCACTGTAAAATCTGAACTCCAAGCCAGGTGACGATAGCATAGACAAAAACATTTTACTAGGAGTGCAAGTGCAATGGTTTAAGAATTTGTTTCCCCTTCATTATGCCCTCCTCTTTCCTGTCTCTGAGCTTGGTCATTTAAATGTACCCTTAACAAACCTACTGGACCTCAACTTTTAGTTCATTTTAGAAGTGACACTTAAATAATTGTGTATTTGAGACATAGATAATAGATGTAAAGTGCATTCATTTATTCAGTCTCCAATACTTACTTTATCTTATTCAGGATCAGGAGGAAGCTTTTGTCTGCCTCAGCAAATAGTGAGTGTAAGGCAAACCATTTCTGGGGGGGACCCCAGTCCATTGCAGGATGTACACATTAGTTTACACAGCAGAAACAAAATCACTGTACCAATGCCAAAGTCCTCCAAACCAAGAAACAAATGTCAGCAAACAGAAGAGAGGCAGGACACTGCTGTACGAACTTGATTTAATAAAAACACACAATAAAATCCAGAAGTAAGCGCTTTCGGGTTGAAACCCTTCTTCAGACAAACTAAAACATTCTAAACCACTTTTTAAATATAATTACATTCAATGAAACACCATTAAAACAACCAATCAAGCATTAATAAAAAACACGCCTCCTTTGTAAGGCAGGTTTTAAAGGGACCAGGTCATTTAGACCTGGATCCCTATGTGCCAACAACTCTATAATCCAGCGTGATTCCAGAGACTCAGTTAGAGCCTTAACATCCCCACCTCTGTTGTTCAGTGTAACATTAGCCACTACTCTAAAAACAAATGAATGCATAGGACAAGCTTCAACAGGTTTATACAGGGCATTGTGGACATCTTTATTCCGAATGGAGGACAGGTGTTGTAAAATCCTAACCTTAAACATTTTATTTGTCATGCCCACATAAAAACTGGAACATTGAGTACACTCCCCAATGTACACAATATTGGAGGTCTTGCAAGTGGCTCTACCTTTGAATTCAAAAATCTTGCCACTTACTGGATGTATGAAAGTACTGCTCCTATTGATGTATGGACACGCTTTGCAGTTTCCACAGGGGATACTACCCATCTTACTAATAAACTGCTTAGGGACCACCAGATTCTTTTCCCCACATAACAGATCCTTAAGATTTTTATTTCGTCTGTAACCATATTTGGGGAGGGGCCCTATAATTTCCCTCAATTTATTATCACTTCTAAGAATATTCCAGTTCTTATTCACTATTCCCCTTATATCCCCTATATTACTGCTGTAGGTAAAATATAATTTGGGAGGCCCTGCATTAAATCTGGGGTTAACCCCTGCCACCACTTCACTGTCCTCACATCTCAACCATGGTTTAAATCTATTGTTCCTACTTTGTGTTCCTTTGGCTACAACGTTTTCCACTAAGTATTCATTATACCCCCTCTTCTGAAAACATTCCTTCAGGCCTTTGATCTCATACTCAAAGTTGGACTCATCCATGCTCAACCGGGATGTTCTACAGACCTGCCCCTGTACAATGTTGGAAAACATGTACCGGGGGTGCATACTATCGAAGCTCAACAGGCTGTTCTTCCAACATTCTTTCCTATGCAAACCTGAGGAGAAACCTTCATCAGTTCGCGTTAAGCTGACATCAAGAAAATTTATGCTCGAATCTGAGTATGTCAGGGTAAATCTTAAAAAGGAGGTAGTTGAATGTAAATAATCTATGAATTTCTCCAAAGATATGTGGTCACCTCTCCAAAACATAAATATGTCATCCACAAAACGTGTATATACTACCACGTACCTCATCCATTCCTCGCAACTTAATATAAAGTTCCTTTCCCAATAGGAAAGAACCAGGTTAGCATAGGTGTTAGCACAGGGGGTGCCCATGGCTACCCCCTGTGCCTGCCTATAAACCTGCTGTCCACCTATAAATACATTGTTTTCCAAGACTACAGATAAAAGTATCTGTACCAAATCTATCCTGGAAGCTGGCTCTCCCAATTCTTGCATAATGCTTCCAACAGCCTGTATCCCATATTTATTATTGATTACTGTAAACAGGCTCTGTACATCCAGGGTAGCCATTAACAAACATTCTCTAGAATGTAATAGGTTGACCTTCTTTACTAACTGTAAAAAACACCTCGTATCTTTAAGGACATTGGGTAGTTTATCCAGTAGTGGCCTAAGTGTATACTCCAACCAGATTGAAACATTCTCCGTTACCCATCCCCTCCCAGAAACAATAGGTCGGAAGGGTGGGTTCTCCAAGGACTTATGAATCTTGGGCAGAGCCTTGAACAAAGGGGTGACCGGCTTTTTTATCAACAAAAATCTAAATAAATCTTCACTAATTTTGAATTCTAAACATAAGTTATTGAGACAATTATGTACCTTATCAATAATCATTTTAACAGTTAAGGGGCTAACCTGTATATAGGTATTAACATCAGATAGCATCTGCTGAATCTTAGAGTCATAGTACATTGTGTCAAGCACTACGACTGCTCCTCCCTTATCAGCATTTTTGATAACCAAACTCCTATTATTCATTAGATCAAAAAGTGCTTTTTGTTGATGTTGAGTCAAATTATAATATTTGCGGTGATCACTAGCCCTAAAATATTCTTCCAAATCTCTTTCACAGCTATCAATAAAGAGACACATAGCAGGTGAAAAAGGGGGAACATAACAACTAGGTTGCCTTAACTGAACTCTTGACATATCAGGGTTATTATTACATGCACTTTTTATAGCTAGATTACAACAGAACATCATAATGTCTAGAATAACCTCATTAAAAACACTAGTCCTGCCTGGCACAAAAGATAAACCCTTATTAAGCACAAAACATTCATCCTGTGTCAACAAATGCGTAGATAGATTATAAACAATGTCATGAGAAACATCAAAAGTCAAATCGCAACCTTTCTCCTTTTGTCCGGGTCCCTTCCTTCGCTTAGGGACCTTTTCCATGCTCCCCTCTTCCTTACAGGTGTCGGAAGATTCTGTAAAAAACCTTGCCTACCTGGCAATTGTTTAGGACGCGCTCCCAAAATAAACCCTTCCGTGCTGGAAATAGCCACCGGAGTTAACGGTTGAACATTGTCAGCCTCTATATTATTGGAAACAATGTCGTCCCCTGTAGCAAGAGGAGGAGGAACCAGGGAACTGTCCCCCACTAATACCCGTGAATACGAAGCTGCTGCTTCCACAGAACAGGACGGTTCCAAGTTGTTACATGTCGGTACTTGTGCCATTGGCGGCATTCTGCTCACGGTATTCTCTTGAGAAGACTCCACCGCACTAACAGTCTCCATCCTTCCTTGCTGGCGTCGGTCATTTCTCACGTCATGTGCTACTTCACGCCCCATAGCCGATTGCTTGTAGCGCTGCCAAACAAAAATGTTACCAGCAGAGAAATCCGAGTGATCTCTCTTTAATTTGTTAGTTTTCTGTATGCGTAGCTTTTCGTTACCTTCAGCAAGAGTCTGAAATAGTTCATTCAGGCGTCTGCGATGAGTGGGATCAGTGTAGTCCCTATCAATTACACGCTGTATTTCTTCCACTTCCAAGCGTAACTTGGTAACCTCAGGTGCAAAAAAGTTTTTAATTATATCCATGTATTTAAAGCTGGTCTCAATGTTGAGGGACTGCCATTGTGCCAATAACTCAGGGTAACGATCCCCCTGAGTCGGCATGCATAAGATACGCATACCACGCGGAACAATCCCATATTGTTGGCAAGCATCAAAATGATAAGCTTGCCATGTTAATCTTTGCAGTCTTCCCATTTTATAACTTAAGTCTCTGACAAGATCTTCAAAATTCTTGTCTGTGGCCACCGGAACCTTATTATTGACATGGTTCATTCTATTAACCACAAAACCTAAATCCAGTAATGGATTCTCTTGCACTAAAAAGTCAAGAGAAGTTGTTATAGGGAGAACAGCACTTCCCAGTTCTTCATTATCAGTGTTAATACTCATTCCAGGCTGTTCAGCCACTTTTTTCACCACAGCATGCATGGTACGAAAAGACAAATAAGGTAAATCCAGAAACAAAATCACCGTACCAATGCCAAAGTCCTCCAAACCAAGAAACGAATGTCAGCAAACAGAAGAGAGGCAGGACACTGCTGTATGAACTTGATTTAATAAAAACACACAATAAAATCCAGAAGTAAGCGCTTTCGGGTTGAAACCCTTCTTCAGACAAACTAAAACATTCTAAACCACTTTTTAAATATAATTACATTCAATGAAACACCATTAAAACAACCAATCAAGCATTAATAAAAAACACGCCTCCTTTGTAAGGCAGGTTTTAAAGGGACCAGGTCATTTAGACCTGGATCCCTATGTGCCAACAACTCTATAATCCAGCGTGATTCCAGAGACTCAGTTAGAGCCTTAACATCCCCACCTCTGTTGTTCAGTGTAACATTAGCCACTACTCTAAAAACAAATGAATGCATAGGACAAGCTTCAACAGGTTTATACAGGGCATTGTGGACATCTTTATTCCGAATGGAGGACAGGTGTTGTAAAATCCTAACCTTAAACATTTTATTTGTCATGCCCACATAAAAACTGGAACATTGAGTACACTCCCCAATGTACACAGTATTGGAGGTCTTGCAAGTGGCCCTACCTTTGAATTCAAAAATCTTGCCACTTACTGGATGTATAAAAGTACTGCTCCTATTGATGTACGGACATGCTTTGCAGTTTCCACAGGGGATACTACCCATCTTACTAGTAAACTGCTTAGGGACCACCAAATTCTTTTCCCCACATAACAGATCCTTAAGATTTTTATTTAGTCTGTAACCATATTTGGGGAGGGGCCCTATTATTTCCCTCAATTTATTGTCACTTCTAAGAATATTCCAGTTCTTATTCACTATTCCCCTTATATCCCCTAATATGGTTACAGACGAAATAAAAATCTTAAGGATCTGTTATGTGGGGAAAAGAATCTGGTGGTCCCTAAGCAGTTTATTAGTAAGATGGGTAGTATCCCCTGTGGAAACTGCAAAGCATGTCCATACATCAATAGGAGCAGTACTTTCATACATCCAGTAAGTGGCAAGATTTTTGAATTCAAAGGTAGAGCCACTTGCAAGACCTCCAATATTGTGTACATTGGGGAGTGTACTCAATGTTCCAGTTTTTATGTGGGCATGACAAATAAAATGTTTAAGGTTAGGATTTTACAACACCTGTCCTCCATTCGGAACAAAGATGTCCACAATGCCCTGTATAAACATGTTGAAGCTTGTCCTATGCATTCATTTGTTTTTAGAGTAGTGGCTAATGTTACACTGAACAACAGAGGTGGGGATGTTAAGTCTCTAACTGAGTCTCTGGAATCACGCTGGATTATAGAGTTGTTGGCACATAGGGATCCAGGTCTAAATGACCTGGTCCCTTTAAAACCTGCCTTACAAAGGAGGCGTGTTTTTTATTAATGCTTGATTGGTTGTTTTAATGGTGTTTCATTGAATGTAATTATATTTAAAAAGTGGTTTAGAATGCTTTAGTTTGTCTGAAGAAGGGTTTCAACCCGAAAGCGCTTACTTCTGGATTTTATTGTGTGTTTTTATTAAATCAAGATAATACAGCAGTATCCTGCCTCTCTTCTGTTTGCTGATATTCGTTTCTTGGTTTGGAGGACTTTGGCAATGGTACGGTGATTTTGTTTCTGGACTTACTTTATTTGTCTTTTCGTACCATGCATGCTGTGGCGAAAAAAGTGGCTGAACAGCCTGGAATGAGTATTAACACTGATAATGAAGAACTGGGAAGTACTGTTCTCCCTATAACAACTTCTCTTGACTTTTTAGTGCAAGAGAATCCATTACTGGATTTAGGTTTTGTGGTTAATAGAATGAACCATATTAATAATAAGGTTCCGGTGGCCACTGACAAGAATTTTGAAGATCTTGTTAGAGACTTAAGTTACAAAATGGGAAGACTGCAAAGATTAACATGGCAAGCTTATCATTTTGATGCTTGCCAACAATATGGGATTGTTCCGCGTGGTATGCGTATCTTATGCATGCCGACTCAGGGGGATCGTTACCCTGAGTTATTGGCACAATGGCAGTCCCTCAACATTGAGACCAGCTTCAAATACATGGATATAATTAAAAACTTTTTTGCACCTGAGGTTACCAAGCTACGCTTGGAAGTGGAAGAAATACAGCGTGTAATTGATAGGGACTACACTGATCCTACTCATCACAGACGCCTGAATGAACTATTTCAGACTCTTGCTGAAGGTAATGAAAAGCTACACATACAGAAAACTAACAAATTAAAGAGAGATCACTCGGATTTCTCTTCTGGTAACATTTTTGTTTGGCCGCGCTACAAGCAATCGGCTATGGGGCGTGAAGTAGCGCATGATGTGAGAAATGATCGACGCCAGCAAGGAAGGATGGAGACTGTTAATGCGGTGGAGTCTTCTCAAGAGGATACTGTGAGCAGAATGCCGCCAATGGCACAAGTACCGACATGTAACAACTTGGGACCGTCCTGTTCTGTGGAAGCAGCAGCTTCGTATTCACGGGTATTAGTGGGGGACAGTTCCCTGGTTCCTCCTCCTCTTGCGACAGGGGACGACATTGTTTCCAACAACATAGAGGCTGACAATGTTCAACCATTAACTCCGGTGGCTATTTCTAGCACAGAAGGGTTTGTTTTGGGAGCGCGTCCTAAACAACTGCCAGGTAGGCAGGGTTTTTTACAGAATCTTCCGGCACCCGTAAGGAAGAGGGGAGCATGGAAAAGATCCCTAAGCGAAGGAAGGGACCCGGACAAAAGGAGAAAGGTTGCGATTTGACTTTTGATGTTTCTCATGACATTGTTTATAATCTGTCTACGCATTTGTTGACACAGGATGAATGTTTTGTGCTTAATAAGGGTTTATCCTTTGTGCCAGGCAGGACTAGTGTTTTTAATGAGATTATTCTAGACATTATGATGTTCTGTCGTAATCTAGCTATGAAAAGTGTATGTAATAATAATCCTGATATGTCAAGAGTTCAGTTAAGGCAACCCAGTTGTTATGTTCCCCCTTTTTCACCTGCTATGTGTCTCTTCATTGATAGCTGTGAAAGAGATTTGGAAGAATATTTTAGGGCTAGTGATCACCGTAAATATTATAATTTGACTCAACATCAACAAAAAGCACTTTCTGATCTAATGAACAATAGGAGTTTGGTTATCAAAAATGCTGATAAGGGAGGAGCAGTCGTAGTGCTTGACACAACATACAATGACTCTAACATTCAGCACATGCTATCTGACGCTAATACCTATATACAGGTTAGCCCCTTAACTGTTAAAATGATTATTGATAAGGTACATAATTGTCTTAATAACCTATGTTTAAAATTTAAAATCAGTGAAGATTTATTTAGATTTTTGTTGATAAAAAAGCCGGTCACCCCTTTGTTCAAGGCCCTGCCCAAGATACATAAGTCTTTGGAGAACCCACCCTTCCGACCTATTGTTTCTGGGAGGGGATGGGTAACGGAGAATGTTTCAATCTGGTTGGAGTATACACTTAGGCCACTACTGGATAAACTACCCAATGTCCTTAAAGACACGAGGTGTTTTTTACAGTTAGTAAAGAAGGTCAATCTATTACATTCTAGAGAATGTTTGTTAATGGCTACCCTGGATGTACAGAGCCTGTTTACAGTAATCAACAATGAATATGGGATACAGGCTGTTGGAAGCATTATGCAAGAATTGGGAGAGCCAGCTTCCTGGATAGACTTGGTACAGATACTTTTATCTGTAGTTTTGGAAAATAATGTATTTATAGGTGGACAGCAGGTTTATAGGCAGGCACAGGGGGTAGCCATGGGCACCCCCTGTGCTAACACCTATGCTAACCTGGTTCTTTCCTATTGGGAAAGGAACTTTATATTAAGTTGCGAGGAATGGATGAGGTACGTGGTAGTATATACACGTTTTGTGGATGACATATTTATGTTTTGGAGAGGTGACCACATATCTTTGGAGAATTTTATAGATTATCTACATTCAACTACCTCCTTTTTAAGATTTACCCTGACATACTCAGATTCGAGCATACATTTTCTTGATGTCAGTCTAACGCGAACTGATGAAGGTTTCACCTCAGGTTTGCAAAGGAAAGAATGTTGGTAGAACAGCCTGTTGAGCTTTGATAGTATGCACCCCCGGTACATGTTTTCTAACATTGTACAGGGGCAGGTCTGTAGAACATCCCGGTTGAGCATGGATGAGTCCAACTTTGAGTATGAGATCAAAGGGCTGAAGGAATGTTTTCAGAAGAGGGGGTATAATGAATACTTAGTGAAAAACGTCGTAGCCAAAGGAACACAAAGTAGGAACAATAGATTTAAACCATGGTTGAGATGTGAGGACAGTGAAGCGGTGGCAGGGGTTAACCCCAGATTTAATGCAGGGCCTCCCAAATTATATTTTACCTACAGCAGTAATATAGGGGATATAAGGGGAATAGTGAATAAGAACTGGAATATTCTTAGAAGTGACAATAAATTGAGGGAAATAATAGGGCCCCTCCCCAAATATGGTTACAGACGAAATAAAAATCTTAAGGATCTGTTATGTGGGGAAAAGAATTTGGTGGTCCCTAAGCAGTTTACTAGTAAGATGGGTAGTATCCCCTGTGGAAACTGCAAAGCATGTCCGTACATCAATAGGAGCAGTACTTTTATACATCCAGTAAGTGGCAAGATTTTTGAATTCAAAGGTAGGGCCACTTGCAAGACCTCCAATATTGTGTACATTGGGGAGTGTACTCAATGTTCCAGTTTTTATGTGGGCATGACAAATAAAATGTTTAAGGTTAGGATTTTACAACACCTGTCCTCCATTCGGAATAAAGATGTCCACAATGCCCTGTATAAACATGTTGAAGCTTGTCCTATGCATTCATTTGTTTTTAGAGCAGTGGCTAATGTTACACTGAACAATAGAGGTGGGGATGTTAAGGCTCTTACTGAGTCTCTGGAATCACGCTGGATTATAGAGTTGTTGGCACATAGGGATCCAGGTCTAAATGACCTGGTCCCTTTAAAACCTGCCTTACAAAGGAGGCGTGTTTTTTATTAATGCTTGATTGGTTGTTTTAATGGTGTTTCATTGAATGTAATTATATTTAAAAAGTGGTTTAGAATGTTTTAGTTTGTCTGAAGAAGAGTTTCAACCCGAAAGCGCTTACTTCTGGATTTTGTTGTGTGTTTTTATTAAATCAAGTTCATACAGCAGTGTCCTGCCTCTCTTCTGTTTGCTAGTTTACACAGCAAGCATACCCAAAGGTAACTTAAAAGAGTGTCAGTTCAACTAATGGCATGTCTTCAGGATGCAGGTAAAAAATGGAGCCACTGGCAAAAATCCACATGGACACAAGGAGGGCATGCAGTGGCCACACAGAAAGCACCCAGCTAAGAAATGAACCAGAGAAATAAGAGGTTTGAGGCAGAAAAACATAACTACTTTACTTGCTTCAAAATGTGCCTGCAATGCTGGTGTAGGGGGATGAAACCCTGACTACAGCCCAGTAGACCCAAGCTTTATTAGCAGCTAGGGTACTTGATGGCGCAAACAAATGAGCATGTGCAGCTCCATTCTGGGGAGAGGGAGGGGAGGGAGGAGCAGGAAACATGCAGGCCACATCCCTTGGAGGGAGAGTAGTGTGGTGCATTTTCAGAATGTGGGTTTTTTCTCACTAAACCACTGTACTACCGTTTCATGGTAGCCTTTTTAGTGGGTGTGCAGAACTGCACGAGTGTGTGCAGGAAGGAATATTGTGTCTGTGTGGTGACATGAGTAGCTCATCTATTGTTGCAGAGGAGGAGACAGGACCATACAAATGCCCTCAGTTGACAGGATGCTCAAAATGGCATAAGCTAACCACTTGAATGACTGTATGATGGCTTCCTCCTGCTGCTTTTGCACCCCCTACAGCATTAAGTATACCTCTAGTACTGGAGTAGGAATGGGCTTCATTTGATAACAGAAGACCTGATAATTGGCAGACAGGTGAGAAAAACTTACAGAGAAAGTAAATCACTTCATAATTTTATGTAAATGTCTCCTGCTACCTTACAAATGTCCCCTTGCACTTAGTGTGGAATGCTCAGAATGGTGGAAACAAATGGGCTAGGCTCATGGGGACAGTCTCAGTGGTCAGCAGGCATGGTGGGAAACAGTATGTAATAAAAAATACTTTACTAGATAGTCTAGTATTGTCAAAATAGGTGCAGAAAGGGAATCTAATCCCTTAGAGGTAGCCCACATTGAGAAATATGTCCATCTGTCCTTATGTGTCTTCGTCTTTGCTGGGCTTTTGGAAAGACAATGGTTACTGTATCTAAAACAGCAGGGTTACTAGGAACTACCAGAAGTAGAGAGGTTCAGTGGTGAGTTACAGGAAGCAAACATTTGAGTCAGATATGCCCAATGGATGGGACAGCAGTTTCTTTGTGGGTCACAAGAACAGAGGGCTTTGCAGTCAATCAAGCAGAAGCAGAGGGAACCACATCTGCCGGGCCAGTTGGAAGCTGTGAAGATGAACTTGGCTTTGAAAATGTTTGTCGTCTTGATGAATTTTATCAATGCAGGAAAATGTGGAAAAGTGTAAAGGATGATAATAAAAATGGTGCAGGCCACCAGTAAAGGCAAAAAACTTTTATATAATTACACAGATTAGTGCTTTCGTCTTTATGTAAGACATCTTCAGATAAAACAGCACAAGTGCTACACATGGCTTATATAACTATCACAATTACTGTTAATTAAAATTTAAAGCACCACACTGAAATCATGAACAGTATTAGATAAAATGTATAAAAATGTTTGCATATACATATACATTTATGTATGATACAGCACACTGGTACAGCAATACACAAAAATACAAACAATGAGTGTTTTTCCCCTTTTACTAATTTCTAAAGGATTGTATGTAAATAATCAAACTCTGACTGCTTTAGCTGTCAACACTGGTTTGATACTCACATATTCATTAAGACCAGGTGGAATATTAGCCTTCAACCTCAACTGCCATTTCAATTCTCTATTCAACAATGCATTTTTCATATCACCACCCCTAATATTATTCTTAACAACATCTATAATGCCAAATTTAAAACCACAAAAAGATGAACAAGAAACCGAATGCTTGAACAAGGCACTAGTGTCTTTCCCAGTCCGTATGTCATACATGTGCTCATACATTCTATCTTTCAAATGTTTTCCCTATATAGAATGCAGAGCACTTCACACATACGGCCAGGTAAACTAACATCTTGGTATTGCAATTACCCCTACAAAATTTGACAACATTGTTAAGTCCATTGTTCAAACTTATGGAATCCTCCTTAAAAATATACGGACATAGGCTACACTTGCCACAAGAACTCGTGGCCTTTTTTATTATTTTAGCATTTCCCTCCACATTTTCAAACATCCTTTTGAAATTTTTTTCCGGTCCTAAAGGTGAAAGTGGGTTGGGGTCCTGCAACACTATCCAAATCTTTATTAGTTTTGAGCACACTCCAGTTGGCTCTAGCTATTTGGGTAAAAAAATCAGTAAACATATTAAATTCCGTGACACAGGCCCCATGAAAATTTTTATCTGTGTTTTGTTCTAACGATGTAGTAAATGGTTGACCTAGCAATGCTTTATATTTCATAGCCCAACCCCTATATACTTCTTCCAGTACCTCATACACTAATTTTCTGGGATATCCCCTTTCCACAAATTTCTTTACCCAAAAATAAATTCTCCCATTAAATTCAGAAGTCATCCAAGCTATTCTTACTGCTTGTCCTTTAATAAGACTTCTTTTTTGGAATGACAGATGGTAGCTAGCATAATGCAGGTAGCTGTTACACCAGGTGTTTTTATGGTATGTATTGGAAAGGAAATTTGAATGTGATGCATCCCTTTCTGATAATAACACTAATAACAACTTTAATGGACATGGACTTAATTCATTTGATGTGCCTACTTTAAAAGACATGATTTTTGCTTTTGAAAAAAAAGCTGTTTAAATACAAATGTTTTCAGATAGACAATCGCTATTTGAATTGTTGTGTTAGTTATAAATTAGTTCCACAAGGACTTAGAATGTTTAAATACCCTTTTAGTATTGATTACACTGAAGAAACAGTACATGACTTTCATGTTTTTTTTGACGAATGTGGGCTAGGACTTATTTCTAGACTTATTAAATATAATGACACAGCACTGGTAAAGTTGTTGAGTGAGATTAACAGATTGAATGAAGACATTTTGAAAGATTTACTGTTTACCGAATATGAGCAGTTATATAAAAAGGTTTTGAACAGGATTGATGGTAGGATACATAATATTTTTGTTAAGAAGCAGAAAAAATTTATGAGGGATAAGCAGCAATACAATACTGGTAAAGTGTATCCAGGTCCATTCAACAATTTTAAACACAAGAATAAGGTTCATGAGAACCTTTATATTAATAAACAGGGTATGACTGGTTTGTCTGTAGAGCAAAGGGTGAACACCCATGATAGGGATATATTGTTGGAAGGAACTACTAATAGACCTCTAGACGAATTAGATTCATTTTTGGAGCCTCACAACCATTTTTTAATACCAAGGAGGTCGGAATGACTGGCCAACAAAGCCAGATATCCCTCGGACCCAGGCCATCCATCCAGTTTCTATGGGATCAATTATGGATGGAAGAAGGTGGGGAAGAAGGGGAAATAGTGGTAGTGGAGGGTACAGATGGTATTGTGTCCGAATATAAAGGATTTAAGATTTTTAATTATACGATGTATATTTTAGGAAAGCAGCACTTTAACCTTTTTTCTAAAGGATTTAAGTTTGTTAAGTCCAACTATGGTGATCTAGCTAACCTCTTGGTGGATTTTAAATTATATCTTAGAAAATTAAATTTGAATATGGTGTGTAAAAAGACTGAAGAAGACAACTATATTGGGAACAAGGGTTTAATTAGAAGTAGTACCTTCAACCCACCCCTCCACCCGGCTTTAATGATGTTTGAAAAAATTGTTACAGAGGAAATCTACGAAGTATATACAAGGAATAGATGGACTATGGGACATCATAATCTTAGTGAGTTAGAGGAGAAACTACTTCAGGATTTGCAGTCACAGGGAGATTTTCGTATTATGAAGCCAGATAAAGGTGGGGAGGTGGTATTGTATGGTAATGAAGAATACAACAATGCAATTACTAACATTTTGCTTGACACAATTACTTATTCCCATGTTTCAATTAATGAAATACACATTGCTTATATGAGAATTGATTCTCTTTTGGAAGAATATTGGGTGGAAAATAGAACTGACAACAAAACTTATCAATATTTGAGACAACTTTATCCCATTATTCCTAATTTTGTTGGGGGTTCCTAAACTACACAAATCAATAAGAGAACCTCCTTTTCAGCCTATTGTATCAGCTAGAAATCCTAAAACTCATCCTTTTGCGGTGTATGTTGATCATTTTACTAAAGAAATTGAAGTTAAAACTAAACATCTGATTAAGGACTCTTGGGAATTTCTTAGTAAACTGACTAATGACATGTGGACTGAACATTGTAGCTTTCTTACTATTGATGTTAAAGATTTATTTACATGTATTCCATGACATGAAGGGCATGAATTTTTTAGTGATAGTATTAACAAATATTCATCTTTATCTAAAGATCACATTTCCCTAATTTTGGAGCTTATGGAGGTCATACTTGACAACAATTACATAGGCTTCCAGGGAGAATATTTTCAGCAGGTGAGTGGGGTAGCACCCCCGTATACACCAGTTTAGTGATGTTAGAATGGGAGAACAGGTACGTGCTCAATAGTCTTTTCCAAAAAAACATTAAGTTATATTTAAGATTTCTTGACGATATTTTTGTGGTTTGGGAATGTACTATGGAGAGCTTAGAGTTGTTTATGCAACACTTGAACACCAGTACTAGTTTTCTCTCTTTTACACACACTTGTTGTGAAGTTGGTGTGAACTACCTTGACATCACCATTTCTAAGACTCTCAATGGATTTAAGTCCAGGATTTACCGTAAAAACACCTGGTGTAACAGCTACCTGCATTATACTAGCTACCATCCATCATTCCAAAAAAGAAGTCTTATTAAAGGACAAGCAGTAAGAATAGCTAGGATGACTTCTGAATTTAATGATTTAATGGGAGAATTTATCTTTTTGGGTAAAAAATTCATGGAAAGGGGATGTCCCAGAGAATTAGTGTATGAGGTACTGGAAGAAGTATATAGGGGTTGGGGTACGAAATATAAAGCATTGCTAGGTCAACTATTTACTACAGCGGTAGAACAAAACACAGATAAAAATTTTCATGGGGCCTTTGTCACGGAGTTTAATATGTTTACTGATTTTTTTACCCAAATAGTTAGAGCCAACTGGAGTGTGCCCAAAACTAATAAAGATTTGTATAGTGTTGTAGGACCCCAACCCACTTTTACTTTTAGGACCAGAAAAAATTTCAAAAGGATGTTTGAAAATGTGGAGGGAAATGCTAGAATAATAAAAGGCCACGAGTTTTTGTGGCAAGTGTAGCCTATGTCCGTATATTTCTAAGGAGGATTCCATAAGTTTGAACAATGGACTTAACAGTGTTGTCAAATTTTGTAGGGGTAATTGCAATATCAAGATGTTAGTTTACCTGGCCGTATGTGTGAAGTGCTCTGCATTCTATATAGGGAAAACAGAAAGAGCTTTGAAAGATAGAATGTATGAGCACATGTACGACATACGGACTGGGAAAGACACTAGTGCCTTGTTCAAGCATTCGGTTTCTTGTTCATCTTTTTGTGGTTTTAAATTTGGCATTATAGATGTCGTTAAGAATAATATTAGGGGTGGTGATACGAAAAATGCATTGTTGAATAGGGAAGTGAAATGGTAGTTGAGGTTGAAGGCTAATATTCCACCTGGTCTTAATGAATATGTGAGTATCAAACCAGTGTTGACAGCTAAAGCAGTCAGAGTTTGATTATTTACATACAATCCTTTAGAAATTAGTAAAAGGGGAAAAACACTCATTGTTTGTATTTTTGTGTATTGCTGTACCAATGTGCTGTATCATACATAAATGTATATGTATATACAAAAAATTTTATACATTTTATCTAATACGGTTCATGATTTCAGTGTGGTGCTTTAAATTTTAATTAACAGTAATTGTGATAGTTATATAAGCCATGTGTAGCACTTGTGCTGTTTTATCTGAAGATGTCTTACATAAAGACGAAAGCGCTAATCTGTGTAATTATATAAAAGTTTTTTGCCTTTACCGGTGGCCTGCACCATTTTTATTATTATTTTTAGTGAGCTATTTTTTGTTACTGTGACAAAAGTATAAAGGAGTCCATCTATCCATTTGTGGACTAAAGCATTCATCAGGGATCTCCTTTGTGATGCTAAGAGGGAGAATAAATTCCCCCACTTAAAGGTACAAATAGATTGCAGCAGAGTCCCCCATCTTAGGAAGTCTCCAAGGAAATGAGAGATCAGTTGTAGGGCAGGAGGAGGTTTTTGTTCAGCTTAATCACCAAAGAAATGGACTCCAGGAATATGGATGACAAACAGAAATTGGCTGTTGGACACAGCCCATTCTCACACTCACAGCTTTCCAGAATAACATGTAGGATTGAATTTCACCTTGCTTGTTGATGTATGATATAACAGCCATGTTGTCTAGCTGCATGGTCAGAAATCCCACTGGAAGGGACTCTAAGAAGGCTTGCAGGGTCAATAGGTGTGCTGTCATCTCCAGAAAATAAATGCAAAGGAAAAGCCCCCAGTAACATTCAGACACCCTGAAATGTCTGTCCATTGTAAAGATCTCCAAGCCATGGCTGACATGTTTGTGGTTACTGCTGTCATAGAAAGGAAAAGGTAGAAGGGACTGCAGAAGGAAAGAGTGTTGGTGTCCATCTACTATGACAGATAATATATACAGGCCTGACAGATGTGGATTTGGTGCTCAATAGGATCCCTGTCATATTTTAAAACTGTTGGTCATATAGGTCTTACTGGATAACTCTTGTATAGAATTTTGCATGTGAAATCATGAGTATGACTGTAGAAATAAGACCCAATATAATGAGGCAGACATAAGCTATGGCTGTGTCTAGTTTTTCAGAACTAGAATCATTGTATCTGGTGTCCCATATGCAGCTTTAATGGCAATACTGAGGATGTCAGCCAGTGTTGGGATCACCCATGAAAGTCTTCTGAAGCATCTTGTGTGGCTGCACCACAGGGTCATTTGGCCAATCCATTCTCTGCTGAGTCATTTCCAAGAACTCCAGAAATGTGAGGTCATCAGAGGAAGTTGCATGGGAATCGGTGTCCTCAATCATCCAACTCTGCTAAAGAGGGATTTTATGGAGTCAGTATGCTTCCACTTGTGCAAAGACGTTTGGGGCACCTGACTTGGAGTTGAATGAGGCAAAAAGAAATACCTTCTTTTGGGAGGTGAAGTAGTTTGGAGAAGTTGTTGAAGAACCTTAGTCCTTCTGTCTTGTAAGAGAAAATGTGAAGCCTATAATTCAGCACTGAAAAATTATGCAGCTAAAGATGAGACTAATGTCAAAATTGGGTACACTATATAAGCATTCTACAGCACAGAAAAGTTATGACTGAACAAACACTGGTGTTAACATCAACATCATTCCCAAGGTGATGCTGGGCAGAGTCCTAGCTGTAATGTCACTAACAAAAATGTAGAGTTGATAATGGCACCAAAACCACAAGGCTGAGAGTGGAGCCAGGAGCTAAAATCAACATCTACATTATCAACATCAGAGAGGGCGAGACCATCATTACCAATAAAACCATGAATGCTGGCAGTTATGTCATTTATGCCAAGCTTCACACCTACATCTCAGAAGGTAACTAGGATTGCTGTATTAATGTTGGGAATATAACTGTGGAGGTCAGCCTTCTGCAGGCTAGTACCAAAACCCTGTGTAATTATGAGGAAAGTCTTGGCGTTCTTGTTAGGAGTGCACATAGCAAGACATTTTCTGTCCTACACTAAGTTACTGAATAGGGAAGAGAGACCAGAAAACTTTTGCAGGATGCACAATCTTCTCATAACTGAAGACAAACACCGCTGGTATGGGACTTTGAACCTGTGTCAGTGTTCTTTATGTTGAAGTCTCAACAGCTATTTGAACCTAGAGCAGAAATATAAAAAAACAGCCTGAGAATAAAATGCCTCAATAAGAAACACAAAGTCCACAGGTAAAAACTTCTGAGTCAACACCATGGCAAAAAATACAACAAAACAGGTACAAACTTCACAGGCAACACCACGGCAAAAATTATGACAAAACTTTTTTTATACACACAAACATATATATATATATTTTTTTTTTTTTGTATATATGTTTTTTGGTGAATGTGATTTTTTAGTTTTTAGTTTGTTTTCAAAATCTAGTTTAAACATTTAGGTTGAATGTTTTTATTATTAAGTATTACCCTATCATTTATTATTATAATATACTATTATTTAGTATTACCCTACAATTTAAATGTCTTTCTTACCCCTTCACTTTTTCTTTTTTTCTTGTCCCCACTGTTTCTAGGTTTGAAACTTCTATCCTACTCTAATACCTTATGAACATACTTACCTGGTGAAAGGACTCCCTGCAAACCAAATCCATACAACTCATCTATAGCATAAAGACTTGCTGTCCTGCTTAATGAACCCTGTTCACTAGGAGGCAAGAAAGTGTGTGTTATCAAATAAAGTGGTAATATTTAAACACTTGCTAAATATCTAGTGTATGTATTATATGCTACCTTAGTCAGGATACCCAGCAGCCATTCTCCCCTCTCAATCCCCTAGCATTTAGATGTTTTATCACTCCTGTGCAGTCTCCTGAAACTATCCTTAGGAGCCTTCCCAAACCTTGAAACATCTCTCTCTCTGCTCACTTGCCTCGGTTGTTATAACTCTATCTGACCACTAGACGGCACTCTAAACTAGGATAGCACCTAAATCTTCCATCCTTCCCTGATCTCCAAAGAATGTAAAGTTTTGTCCCAGGCTTGTGAACTGTCTTCCTGCCCTATCTCTACCTGCTACTTTCTGCTAGCTTTTCTCTCTGCTACCACTTACCTTCATGACCACTATTACCTATCTCCCTAGACCTACTCCTTCTCAACTAAGGTATTTTATTTATTATTTTATTTATTTAACATTTGTTGACCAGGAATGTCCGACTAGGTTCCACAGAGCCTGTTTTCAGCGGAGGCCTGGGGACAAATGCTCCAGATGCATGTCTTAGGTACCCAGTAGTTAGCTGCTTACTGTTAGGTTTTTGCTGACTTACTTGCTTACCTGTCTGAATCTGCTCCGTTCGCCCTGCGGGCTCACTCTGCTCCCCTACCTCCAATTCCCACCCACCCCCAGGGGTCCTAACCTTAAACCTCTTGTGGACACACCCCCACTCCTACTCAGCCAATCTCATCCTCCTACTCATCACATCCTAACAACCCAAACTCACCACTTAAAGATACTCATTACTTCTAGTAGTACTTAATCAATTACAAACTCTATATCCTAACTTACTACTAAAGCTTGCACTACCTCCACACTCTCTTCCTCTTAAAGATACCTTACCCCAATTTATTTATTTACCTAACCTATCACCATGGCCTCTATACCAAGACTCAAATACCAACTACTATTCCTCTTAATTGCCTTCTTACCTTTACTAACTATATCCTATACACTAACTAAATATGAACATCTGACCTTGAATAACTACAGTCAGTCCCTTAAACAAGCAACCTTGACAGACCAACTACCTTACCATAACTACATTAATATTACCTCAACACCCACCTATTTAATACCAAAGTTTCATCGTTTAGTCCACATCAACTATGACCAACCCAAGAAAACAAAATATACACCCTGTAAATTCCTAAATATCATACACAGAATTAAAAATGCTAAACTTCTAGATGGTGACATCCATCCAAACCCTGGCCCCAGCACTACAACCACCACTAACCCTCCCAAACAAAATCACTCTACTTCTCAAACCATCACAAAAGTATCAGACTCCCTCCTCATAGCTCACCTCAATATACAGAGCCTAAACAATAAAGTTGCCCACCTCTATGCCCTCTTAGATATCCACTCCTTTGACATCCTTTGCCTAACAGAGACCTGGTTAAAACCTGCAACACTGGACGATGAAATCACCCCACCAGGATACAATATCATGAGATTAGACTGTATAACCAAAAGGGGCGGGGGTGTAGCAATACTATACAAAGCAGATTTGCAATTAACACAAATAAATGTGCAACCACCTTCTACTAGTAGAACAGAAATCCTTATTTCTAAACTCCAAATTAACACCCACAAATCTATCTATATAATATGTGCCTGCCTCACTCCTGGTAACAACATAACCATCCTGGAAAATATTCTTTCCTGGCTGTCAACCAACTACCCACAAGAAACCATAATACTGGGTGACTTTAATATTGACTGGAATACCTGCATCTCAGACAACCAGACTACCCACATAAACCTTTATGGTTTTTCTCAAACTATCACCTCACCCACCAGGATCCATAAACCCAACAACAAAGAAACAACTCTAGACTGGATACTAATAAACAGTCAGCCCCTTTCTTATGATACAGGGATCCTTTCTGATGATATCAGTGACCACTCACTGGCCTACATAATCAGACAAAAAATGAATACTCATAAACCAACCTTATATAAAACCATTCGGTCCAACAAAAACTTTAACCCTATTAACTTCCAAACTGAACTGAAAGCATGTGACTGGTCACCCCTAAAATACCTCCAATTAGACGAAGCTGTATCCTACTTTAATGCCAAATTCTTAGAAATCTTGGACCATCGTGCCCCATCCCGCTCAATGAGAAATAGGATAAAATTTGCTCCATGGCTAACAAAAGAAACAAGGCACAAATTTATACAGAGAAATAAAATCTGGGCCAAATGGCGAGCAGCTAAAAACCCTGCTGATCATCTAACATTTAGACAGTTGAGAAATGTCACCAAAAAGTCTATACTACTAGATAAAAGGAACTTCTATCACAACAACCAGCAAACCCATCAATATAAACCACAAAGGTTCTGGGCAGGCATTAACAGACTCCTCCACCCAGGACAGTCCAAAACCCCCACCCCTACAGGATCCAACTATGAAAGTCGAAAGCATATTGCTAATGCCTTCAATACCTTCTTCACTGAAGCAGTCCAAACTCTTGCCAACTCACTACCTCCTGTTAACACATATCTATCATCCTCCTTGTCAACTTTAACCCCATCATTTAATTTACAACCAGTCCCAACGTCCCTCATCTGCACTCTTCTTCATAAACTAAAACCGTGCACCCCCTCAGCTGACCATTTACCAGCAGAATATCTACAGATAGCTGCAGCAGCAATATCCTTTCCTATTTCCATCCTTATAAATAGAAACATCACTGAAGGAACAATACCATCTATCTGGAAAGTCTCCCATATTATCCCACTCCACAAAGGAGGCAACTCAACTGAACTCTCAAACTACCATCCAATAGCTTTACTCTCTCCTTTAAAATTATGGAAAAATATATCCACCGCCAACTACTAGACCACCTACTGAAAAATAACTTACTAGCTAACTGCCAACATGGCTTTAGGCCTCACCATAGTACCACCACAGCCCTCTTATCCTTTTCTGACTGTATTAACAATAACCAAAACAACAATACTCTATCCTCAGCACTCTTTATTGACCTATCAAAAGCCTTTGACATGGTCAACCATCAACTTCTCTTGAACATACTTTGTTCTCTCTCACTAGATATACAGGCTTTACAATGGTTTAAATCCTACCTTGAGAATAGGCAACAGGCTGTGCTCTGGGAAAATAATCTGTCCTCTCACCTTCCTATTACCCTAGGAGTCCCTCAAAGTTCTATCCTGGGCCCTCTCCTATTCTCAATTTTCATAAATGATCTCAATTTGATCATTCCTCAAGCTACATGTATCCAATATGCTGATGACTCCACACTAATATGCTCAGCTACCTCTACATCTCAACTTCAGGCCACTACCCAAACAGTGCTTAACAGCGTAGAAAGATGGTCCTTACAGCATAGCTTCCTCCTGAATCCTAAAAAAACAAAACTACTACTCTTCACTCCCACACAAAGGCCCCCCCCAATTCACTTCACAGTTATATCCAATGAAGGTATCATTATATCTCCCGACCCAACTACCAAGCTCTTAGGGGTTACAATATACCATAATCTTAGCTTTGACATACATATTAACACTACAATAAAAACAGTAAACAGAAAATTAGGCTCCCTCTCTATAGAACCCTTATTATAGATTAAACCCTTCGCTACTCCAACAGCTAGAACAACTATTGCCCTCACCCATCTAATTTCCACCCTCCTCTATGCCTGTCCCATCTATACCAACCTATCAAGAAACAACCTTAACAAACTAGCTACCTCCTACAACAATATTGCCAGATTTGCTACTGGTTCCTCATTTAGAACTCACCACTGTCAAAACCTAAAACAACTGGGATGGCTAGAACTTCATAATCAACTCCAAATTAAACAACTTATTATCGCCCATAATATCCTCTATCTTCCAAAAAATTCTCCTATACTTACTAGCCTTCTTACCCCCTATTCACTCAGCCAATAAAGTACTGATATCCACAGTCAAATCCAAAAATAAGGCCGGTGACTCTCTGTTCGCCAACACTGTTGGCAAATCCTGGAACCTCCTTCCCTTTGAACTCTCATCTCTCTCCTCAATAAAAATGTTCAAAAAACAACTCAAACAACACCTTTGTAACCACTGGTTATGCCCATGTAGTAACCCAGACTAATCTTACCACCACTTTCTCTGTAGCCTTCCCACATTACCATTTGCAATTTGGATTCCTACTCTCTCCATGCCTCATACAGTAGTCTCACCTTTACTTTTTTTTTAGTATTTTTAACAGTTGCACTCACATACTCTTTTTCTAATTGTGTAATTGCTTAGCAAGCAGCAGTAATCTATTTAGCACATAAAAACATCCATATAAACTTTCTTTTTACTTACTACTACATGCTTCCCTTAAGTTGCTATGCTACTATAGGATAAATGGTATAACTCTGCTAAATACTGCTCCTTGAGCTGCTATATTTGTGTTTTTTTTTCTTCACCTCTCTTTCTTATTGTGTGCCACTTTAAAATAGTTTGTTGCTCTATCTGTTTCTTATCCTCTGCTCCTTTAATAATAATATTTGTCTATATAAAATGTGTATTCTTCAGCTCAAAATAGTACTGTACCTTAAGTTGTTACAGAATTATTTATCTGTACCTGAAGTTGTAAATTTTGCTCATGTGGAGCTTTTCTCCCCGGGCCTCTACTGAAAATGGACATATATCCAGTTAGACTAGCCCGGTCAACAAATGTAAAATAAATAAAAATAAATAAATAAATAATAGTGCCATCATTAGTTAATTGATGAAATAACACTATTACTAAATGAGTTTGTAGTAATGTATATTTATAGGGAAGCCACAGCAGTCTCTAGATATATCTGATGAAGCATTCAGGGTGAACATGAAAGTGCTTACTCAGTATACTGCTTTTATTTTGTTTTTTTTTTAATAAAAGTCTAGTTTTTGTAGTAATTTTTGCCACGGTGTTGTCTCAGAAGCTGTTTGAATCTCTTTATCCAGGTCTGACTCAGTGGCTTCAGAGCAAATAGAAGAAGGACTGAATAACATCTGCAGAGGCAGACTTCTTTCTAAAACTAACCGCAGAAGCATTTTTCAACCACAAGAATAAAAAACGTTTTCATAGGGCATTTCATTCTTTTTAAATTAATCTCAGAGCTAGACGATGTGAGGTCTAGTATTTTATTCTTGTGTTTTTAAAGACTCAACAAGTCTACTTCAAAGATTTTGAGACAGTTGAAGAAGTTTGCCTCAAACTTGCAATAAAAGACTTCAGAAGTTTGAAAAGCAGAGATGTGAGCAGACAGGATTCTTTGATTAAATGCAGTGCTCATCATTTGAATGAATTTTTTCTCCATATGATAACCATGCTTTGCTTTTGAAATAAGGACATCTACTCAAAACAGAAAAACATTTTCAAAATACAGCAATTACAGTAATTCCCAAAAGGGAAACAGCCTTGCAAAGGCAGTTCTGTAAGAAAAGTTAAAAGGATCTACTTAACAAAATGCCAATATAAAAATGGTGCACTACTTTTAACACACAGATAGAAGCAACATAAAAAGATACACCAGTTATAGTGCTTTTAAATGAACACTAACAAGAAGCACTAGAAAAGAATAAAAGGCTAAAAACTGTTCTAGATAAAAAAAAGAATGACAAATGAGCACCTAGGCCTAAATAAAAATGTCTTCTGAAGGAAAATTCACAAATTTTAATAGAAAGGTCACAAAAATAGCAAATGATAACTAGAAATATCAAGAAATATTAACTTTTGAGGAAAAAGATCACTTGTGACCATGTGAGACAAAAAAATTACATACAGCAGTCTGGGCCCATCAGGAAATCATATCAGCATTTTATCTGTCAATGAAATCTGAGAAAGCACTGCAATGGGGCAGGGATGAGGTACTAGGCATCCTAAGAAAATCCTGAGTGACAAGCTGTCCAAATGCCTGCAGCCTTCATTTTTTGATTTATCTTAGATGGATTCAGTCCTATGAGATCATTACGATTTCAATTAGAACTGGAGTAGAAAACATCCTGAGAGACAATCCATTTGTAAAAAAAGATATGCAACTTATGGCAAACTACTACTCAATAGAAGAACTGTACAGTTTCACAGATTCATAGAAATTCCAAGACCACTGAATCCTATAACTATTTGTGCCTTGACTGGTAGGGTCATACCACTCAATTCCAAAGTAAATGTGCAAATGCCCATCCTGTTATCTAGGTTACATTTAAAGGAAAATCATGATTTACACAGCTAAACATGCAGGAGAAGTTTACTCCTGAGGGTTTGTGAGGCACTGAGTTATAAACCTGTCCCTCCACCATGTTTTATTTATCTGCTGCTAAAGATTTAGGTCCCTGGTTCTAGTAATGGTGGAGCCACTGGGCTTTAGGAGCTACAGGATGTCCAGGACAACTGGATCTTTAATGGTGTGATAAGCAAGAGAGTTCATCCCTCAAAACTCTGTAAGACACTGAATAAAGGGATAGAGTTTCCAGCCTCACCTGATAGTTTGTGCTCTTTTTTGTTGGGAACATTTGAGTTTTTTTTAAATATTTGATGTGTTAAGTGAGATGCATCTAAATGGGGCACTGTACACAATAAATTGTTTCATCAATGCTGAGTAAAAGGGAATGATTACTTCTTTAGATGTTGAGTGTATTCCTTTAGCATTTAGCTGTGAGGATTTCCTACAACCATTGTCACATGATGCTTAAAAGCGAGGGGAATTATCAACCCAAGTTCCTAGGTATCTGACTACATTTTCATTTTAGAGTGGTTTGTTATGTATACAGTATAGTAAGGGGAGGAGCTGTACCAAAACTGATGATACTATGCTTTTAGCATTTAATAAGACCTCATTTTAGTACACCAAGGGTTTACTAGGGACAGTTCATTCTGGAGGGTTTGGGTGTCAGTGGGTGATGTAGCAACTCCCTGCCAAGTTTCCAGTTGTCTGCAGTTTTTGTTAGTCAGTGGTCTTGGCACTCAGCTTAGAGGTAAAGCTCAAACAGTACACGCCCCAGCACTGAACCCTGAAGGGCACCACTGGTCACTTTCATACTTTCTGATGAAGCACCTGCAACTCACAATGCCTGGGTTTTGTCTTTCAGCCAGTTTGCCATCTATCTTACCACATATGGGTCAGTTTTTTAAAGGATTTAGCTTCTGTATGATGCTAGCATGTGGAATGGTGTCAAAGGCCTTGTCTCAGGTCAAGATGCAGTATATGTACTGCATGGCCACCATCTACAGCTGCCATAACTAACTCAGTGAAGTTTACCAGATTCAGGAGATAGGCCCGTCACAAAACCAACTGTTGGGGATCAAGTCAACTAAGATCCTTGATATTGCAGTTTATGAGGTTAGTTATAATACATTCCATGGCTTTGCAGATGAGGCTTATAAGACCGATAGGTCTGTAATTAAGTGAGTAAGTTATAAGAACACCATTATAGGTTCATAGGTTCATAGGTTCGTACTAGGCTATCTGCCCTAAGGCATTTATAAGCCTAGCCAGAGTGTATGTGGCTTACACCACCCCTTAGGATGAGAATACTACGCCCTTTTAGGGTTTAGTTTACTATGCCTCTGTCTAGTAGTGACACAGAGATGACCCCCGGGGTAAACCTACGATCTCCCATCCATTCGTCGAGATTTCTCTTGAATAGAGTCAGTGAGGGGCTCTGCCTAACATGGACTGGGATTCTGTTCCAGAGTGTAAGGAGCCTCTGGGTTATGAATCTGTCCCTCCAGCATGTCCTATTTATTTCTGTGTTGAGGTTTAAGTCACTTGTTCTCGTGGCTCTGATGGATTTGGATTTTCTGAGGTGGAGCATGTCCATTAATTCAGGATTGGACATGGTCTTGTACGTCAGGCACAGATCACCTCTGAGTAGGCGGTATGCGACTGAATAGAGCTGGAGTTTTTTCAGTCGGGCGGCATATGGCATATGTTTAAGACCCTTTATCCTCTTGGTGAGGAACTTTTGGGGTCTTTCCAACTGCTGCAGGTGTTGGGTGAGATACATCCCAAATGGGGCACTGTACTCAATCATTGGCCTGATAAGAGAAGAGTACAGGGGCACAATGACCTCTCTTGATCTAGATGTGAAACCCTTCATGATAAGGTGGGCAATATAGAAGGTCTTCCTAACCACTTTGGCAATGTGAGTGTCAAATGAGAGGTTACTGTCAACCTGGGTCCCTAGGTCCCTGATTACCTCTTCCGTACTTAATGGATTACCGCCTATGTGGTAATTTGTCGGTACCTTGTTTTTCCCAAAGGGTATGACTATACATTTTTTGGCGTTCAGTTTAAGGCCATGGCTCTGGCACCAATTATCCATTTCTATGAGGCCTCTCTGAAGGATGTTTGTGTCCGCTGGAGTATCAATTATGGCACCCAGTTTGCAGTCATCTGCGAACTTTGTCAGCCACAATCCTCCTATGTTTGCCTGTACCTCGGAAAAATAAATGCCGAACAAGAGGGGTCCCAGGACTGAGCCCTGTGGGACACCGCTTGTGACTGGCTTAGAGTCTGACATAGCTCCAGCAACTCTGACCCTGTGGGTTCTGTCCTTGAGCCAGTTTGCAACCCATCTTGTGACATATGGGGGGTTGTCACAACTACAGTGCGCCAATCATCAGGAATGAAACATAAGTGGAACAGTTTAAAGAGTGGGTCTGCAGTAGCACATTTGCCACTATTCATTAAGCAGCCAAGTATATTGTTAGGTCCCATGGAGAAAATATTTTTTGCCTTGGTTAGCACTTTCAGTAAATGACCTTTAACGATAATTGAAGGAGTACAGCATTCAGGTATTTCAAGGCTCTGGATAGTAGTCTTGGAGGTGAAGTTGGCACTGAATTTGTTTGCAAAGATGTTGGAAGTGTCTGTTGGATCAGAATAGGAGGTGTAATTTTGTTTAAGTTCAGGGCAATGTAGGGTATGTGCCACATTTTGTTTTTTATCGGGTATTTAAATTTTATCACAGTGAGATAAAGTTATTCCCTTACTTCCCTTTTCTCCATTTAAATTAACATTATTAAAAATAGTTGTGCAATTTACCTTCTTCAGTTATACTGTTTTAATTACCATTTAACTCATCCTTAGAAAAGGTTATCTTAGTGTTTTTAAAACTTTTTGGCAGCCAAGTAAAGTAATATATTTTTCTTGCTACTCTCTCTCATTATTTGTTTTTATTTTGTGGATGTTCATACTGTTTAAGAATTAAGGGTACATATATAATTTCACCACTTTTAAGAACATACTATCTGCCTCTGTCAGTTCTTCATACAAATTTTTCATTCCCTTTCAGGTGTTTGTTTCATCTTAAAGTATTACTTGTATTCCCTCTTTTTCATTTTTAGCAGGTACTAGCCAAGTCTTTTAGTTCCCCTGCACCACTTTACTGATGTGTGCTACCCCTAATGCTACCCTTTCCCCTAATCCCAGCCCTACAAGTTAGGTTTCTAAACACCCTTTCCCTAAGAGCTCCACTAAACAATACACACACACACACACACACACACAATTCACACATACACATGCCCAGTCATATCAAAACATTATATTTTTTTCTTTAGCCTTTACTCTAACCCTAAACTTTGGATACTTGCATATACACACATACAGTCCTACTGCTGTACTACTGACACACTAATGGCAGAAGGACTGTATTAGGAAAGGCATAATAATGTGCATACCTCTCAGCCATACCAAATTCCTCTGTATTTACTGGTTTTTGAGGGCAAAATAATGGGGTGCCACGAATTCCAGAGTGGCCCCTTTAATTCCTGATTTTTTTAAATTATTTTATTTTATTTATTTATTTATTTTGTGTTACCACTTTAAATTTATGGCTAACGTTACCATGCATCACTGGTCTACAGGGGCATGCATGATGACATCAGCTACTGCCTGTTGGACTCAGTCAAATATTTATTTACTATTTGGAGAGAAATGGAATATAACAGCAATGGCAGCAGAATAGGTTTTGCAGAGTACGGCCACATGTCCCAGCCTCCAGGTAAGAAAAAAGAACTAACAAGCCAATCATGCTGCTTAGTGGCATAGCTTCTGCATTTTATCTGCTGTAAGTTCCAATAACTGTAATTTATCTACTACAAGTTAGCAAAGTGTGTGCCTAACTGTGAAGTCGCTGTGTCCAACAACTGTAGTATTTTATCTGCTGCAATGTCTGAGAACTGTGCAATATTTTACATTTTAATGGGCCGTTAATTTATCTTTGTGTGTCTGTGTAGCATATTTTAACTGCTGCTGCTGCAAATTCCAAGCACTAATGGGCCGTGCTGCAAAGCAAGTCCACGAACTGTGGTATTGTAGTATTGTAATGCTGCTGAGGTTGGTGTAAGTCCATGAAATGCTGCAAAGTTTAACGGCTGTGTGATCTTCTGCTGGCAAAGTGTGTGTGTTTAGTAGCTTCTGTATTTTAACTGCTGCAAAGGGCTGCTAATGGCTTTATGTGTGTGTGAACTCCTGCAAAGTTTAATGGCTTCTGTTCTGTAGGCAAAGTGTGTGTGTGTTTAGTGGCAACTGTATTTTTTTAACTGCTGTTGCAAAGTCGGAGAAATGCTTCTGTAAATTTATCTTGCCCGAGAACTAACAGGTCATGCTGTAAAGTAAGTCCGAGATACTGTGATGCAGCTTAAGATCCGTGAACTGCTGTAAACTTTAATGGCCATGAACTGCTGTAAACTTTAACGGCCATTCTGCAAAGTAAGTCCGAGATCCATGACCCCAACAGCCGTTAATGGCTTCTTTATTTTTAACTGTTGCAACAGCTGCTAATGGCTTTTATTAACTGCTGCAAAGGAGTCTGTGTGTGTGTAAAGTAAGTCTGAGATCTGGTGTGAACCTAACAGCTGTTAATGGCTTCTTTATTTCTAACTACTGCAACAGCCGTTAATGGCTTTTACTTAACTGCTGCAAAGGAGTGTGTCTCAGTAATAAGTGAGAGAGAGATGTTGCAGCAATATGTATTTTGTTTGTTTACCATTCACTGGTTGAACTTTTTGAATGAATATATTTAGATAAAGATCCTGTAACCATTTTTTGATCTGAAGAAGCTGGTGGTTACCCCGCAAAAGTGCTTACCACTTCATTAAATGTTCTAGTCGTGTTTTGGTTTGCTTATTCCTTTTGCGTTTTAGCTATTGTCTGTGCTTTCATCCTATTTGCTGGTGTTTTTCATACTGAAAACCCAGAATAGAGCCACATTTTCCTCTACTCTCACAGACTTTTATTAGGGCAGCTTTGTTTATTTTAATATGTACATTCTGGCATCTGATGCTTTCAGAAACAATTTTTATTGCTCATTTATTTATTTACTTTATTGATTCCAGTATATATACTATATATTTTCCTGCTAACAGTTAATCCATTTGTCTTTCTATTGAGAAACTTTATTAAAATTTTCTGTGTAAAAGCCAGTATGTAAACATATACTATTTCATGATATTAGTCATATTATAAAGTGATATTTAAATACTAAACAAAAACTTAACTTTACTAAACATTAGTGTCTCAATTATAATCAAACAGAATAAAGACTTAAATCCTAAGAATTAACTTGCACTGTATACAAAGTGTACATCACTTCATTTATATAAATTCAAAATTCAAAATATATTTCAACTACTTGTAAAAATATAGCCCATAGTGATTCAAAGACAAAAAAGGCTGATGACCTCACAGACTATTACCTTTATAGTTCTCATATAATATGGACAGTTTGGGCTAAATTTTAAATTAACTAGATGGGTTATTAATTCTCATCTTAACGACAATTTCATTTTCATAAATCATAGTTTTTATACACAAAAACTGTAAAAAAAAAAAAAAAAAAAAGGAAGAAAAATGTATTTTTATAGATCTTATTTATTACTGTATAAACAGCTGCTAACAGACACCTAAAAAGAATTAAAACATTAAATAAAACTAAAGGTTTAGTTAACTGCAATATGTATAACCACAGTGTTTAAACAAATCATTAAAGTTTTGTCCAAAAATCTGTTAGAATATTAAAATCAAAGAAAACATTGATGGTCATCTTTTCTCTCTCTAGATATTCTTTCCCTCCCTCTCTCTCTCTCTCCTCTATATATATATATATATATATATATATATATATATATATATATGTGTGTGTATATATATATATATATATATATATATATATATATATATATATGTGTGTGTGTATATATATATATATATATATATATATATATACATATGCACACACACACGCACACACAAACACATTATATGCATTGCAAGCTTTTTCTAACCTAAAGATGATTTTGTACTTCTTCTTAAGGAGTTATGCTTGTTTCTTTTTTACAATTCTCCAGAATAAACTGTGCTTTAGTTGAAAATCTGCACGTTTGCATGGACAATGCCTGTACTGAACTGACCATCTACTGTATATTCTTTATAATAGACAAGTCCAACTGATTGGATCTGGAAGTGCTAATTTTTCTTATATTATCTAAAATGGAAATGGTTAACAAAATGAATAAATTATTCTCAGATTTACAAATTCATAGCTTTGACAGGAATTCATAGAAACAAAGTTCTTAACATTATGTATCCCTTTTAAATGACTGATATAGAGCTTTCCTGTCAAATTTTTCAAATCTCAGCAGAGCACAAAAACAAGCTGCTGTATTTTAGGCATCTAGGATTCTCAACCAACAATGTATATATTTACCCCCCTGATCCTGCTTCCCTAAACAGAAACAAAAATAGGCCAGTACAACTGGTTCATTGCATGACAAAAACATTTGCAAACATTTGAAACCATCAAGATAATAAGAAAGGTAAACTTGTTCATAAAACAGTAATAACCCAACCTCTGAGACTTAAGTATGCCAAACATTCCCCTTGCTGGGCAGCAGGACAGAGACTGATACAATGTCTGGCTTCTCTATCCTCCAGTCCAAGTGGCATATCCACATGCCCCCCTTGGGCATACACAACCATCTATTCCAACATAGCATTATAGATTCCTCACTCACCCTGTCATGAATGCTAACAGACTGGCCAATGAAAGAATTTGAGAAATGAAAAAGAGAGAGCTACATAGTGACCATCCAGCAGGCTACAAGCTGTACAACCTCCCCCTTTCCATACTATGCTCTACTGACAACCACAATTAAAATGAGGCAACATTGTCCTACTTTCTGGCCCTCAAACAGGGTAATAACCATAATCCAAAGTGAACAACAAAATACTTTCAGAGCATGAAATATTGAAAATTACTAAGGCTGTCTCTAAACAGTTTATCAATATCTTTTGTTACTCAGCTTTTATTAATACCTTACTCAATATTATCAATATTGTCATGTTTTTATTTCATAAAAACTCTAGACCAAGAGCTAGTTGAAGAATTCTTGCAAAATAGATGACGCATGAAAATTAAGCAAATCCACTCTGGGGCCATATTTTGGTTGTCTGTTCTTCGGTTTGCATTTGAAAGTTGGTATCCCACAATTCCATAGGAGTGGGTGGGGTTACACAATTATTTATGCAAATTTTATGTTAATCAGCATATAAATTTGTACCTATTTTTCATGGACCTTTGTCCAGATTTTTGATGTTTCCAAGTTGAGAGGTATGATAATGTGGTGAGACTGTTGCACTGGGGATTGTGTAAATATTATGGTATTGAAGTGGCTAAAAAACACTGGAAACATGTGCTACAAAGCATCACAGAAAATGGTGATGGTTTATATCACATGGGATCACCCATTACCAACAGTTCAAAAGATAGATGCTAGAAAACTGGATATAGTGGTCCCAGAAAAGAAGACAAAAGTAGCACTGATCATTGAAATCGCCACACCCTGTGACCATAGTGTCCTATGTACAGACAGACACAAAGTCATAAAATACCAAGATCTGCTGGCAGAAATGAGAGAAATGTGGAAGAAAGATACCCAGACAGTTCCAATAGTAGTAGGAGCAAACAAGTGTTATAAAAAATAATTTACAATCATATTTAGCTAAGTTACCAATCCATCTGGACAAAGGTCCATGAAAAATAGGTACAAATCTATATGCTGATTAACATAAAATTTGCATAAATAATTGTGTAACCCCACCCACTCCTATGGAATTGTGGGATACCAATTTTCAAATGCAAGGCTCTATTCTTGGCCCACTTCTCTTTTCATTAATGATCTTCAAACTATAATCCCTCAAGCTACCTGCATTCAATATGCCGAT
>NC_056748.1:490482893-490522893 GCF_019279795.1 Protopterus annectens | reverse complement strand
AAGGTACATTTTTAATTTTTCAGAGAACAACCTACTGCTAGCAGTGCAGGATAATGTGTCTGGCAGGTGTGTGATGCTGCTTCTGTTGCATTACAGCAAGCTCACCCTCACAAACCAAAAAGTCACTTAGTGTCACTGATTCTCTAAACATCTTTCTGGCAGAGAAGGGAAATAATCTTCCAACAGGCCTTCAAAAGACTGTCAGTAACCTTGATTAAAAAAGTGCAAACAGATGGTGACAGTTGATGCCTCTGAATTAGCAGTAAGCCATCTAAGTGATTAGGAGCTACAGGACAGTTTTGTTGATTATCTATAACAATGAAACAAAGATACTACCAGAAAACACTGTATGACATCCTTAAAGAGAGAAGGTTAATTAGCAAAATCCTGAGTTCCGGAAATGTACTGCTAGCATCAGTGCACTTCTACATCCCACTCTTCTGTGATTTGCCTATGCCAGCTGATTAATGCCTGTATACCTAAACATCTTTCCTCTACCCCCAATATAAACAACAGTCTATAAGTCCTTAACTGTATATTTGTATCCAAAACTTATCAATTTACTCACTTTGGGCCTTCTTCTGTGGTGACACATTTTGAGTCATATTGGCAAGGATTTAGTTCTGAAGAACAGAGGTCCACCAAATCTTCACAGAACTCACCTGCACAGTTAAAAAGAAAAGAGAAAGAAAACAGTCTTGGGAATAAGCTTAAGAAAAATCTATATTTTATAGACCTCATCATCCATGCAATGTAATGCTCTGCTATGATAATACTACACTGCTGAACCTGTAAAGAAAGTTAGACAGATCAATGGGTATTTTTGTGTGAGGTAGACTTGAAAATATTGCTAACATTCTCAGCACAGTAACTTTTGGTGTGAGCTATGGCAAGTGCAAGTTATGAGGTTTAATGAGCAGAACAGGCATAACATCATTAACAGCATCTTCTAAACCCAATCAGCTCATATGCAGTTTCATTTGTCAATAATGAAATCAAGCCCTGCACACGTCTCTTTTCATGGGCACCCAGTGGACACTCTACTTGAGTAACTTGCTCAGCATCAAAAGCAACTGAAGACTGAGAAAATTAAAATCAGGAATAAAGGGTGAAGCTCATTAACAGCTAAAAGTCTTAATCCTGTGCACTAAGCTGCCAAGAAAAGCAGGCACTACATTTCTGCGGAAGGACAACATAAAAAGGAAATAATGAGGCTGGGTAGGTAACTTCCAGACATAAGCAGATAATGCTGACAGGGTCAGGCAACTGCTGCATGAATTGTGTGGTAACATACAACTAATTGAAAACACACACTGGTCAATGCAGGTCATTGTAAAGTGGAATCTTTGTATTGCCTGAAGTGCAGTTATTTCAGAATTGATTGAGATAACTGTCCCTGCTTGGGGAGGGGGGCTTTACATCTGTGAATTTTGTGTTACATTTTCAGTGGAATGTTTAGTTATTTGTGTAGTTCAAAATTGAAATTATTTCTTTGTTTTTAATATTGGATTTGTTATACCCAGTGGTTGCTGCAGGTTTCATAATACTGCCTACATATGTGTATATCTATAAATCTATTTATCTATCTATACACACACACACACACATATCTATCTATCTATCTATCTATCTATCTATCTATCTATCTATGCACATACAATCTGTGGTATTGTGGATAGTGTTGTCACCTGACAGCAAGAGGATCCCCAGTTCGATTCTCAGTTGAGGTACCTTCTGTGTGAAGTCTGCATGTCCTCTGTGTGTTCACGTGAGTTTCCACCGGGTGCTCCGGTTTCCTCCCACATTCCAGTGACATGAAATAGTTGGACTGGACACTCTAAATTGGCCATAGGTGTGGGTGTGTATGTGAGTGTGTGGTGTGGAAGAACTAATGCGGCAGGGCAGCCACCCGGAGGTGCAAACCTTGACTCTAGATGACTGCCATTGTTGAAGTGACGCCCTGACCCCATGTGCAAAAATGGAAAACAGGGGTTATGGATGGATTTACATATATATTGTAGCTGTGTGTGTGTGTGTGTGTATATGTATATATATATATATATATATATATATAGAAGCAATAGGAAAACTACCATCCAAAGGCCTCCACTAGAAAGAACAAATAGTATTCACAAAACAGCAACAAAAGTAGAGGCCACCACGATGAAAAACAGGATAAAATCTGGATTTATTTCGATAAAAGCAAGCGCTTTCACGTACATCCAAGTATGCTTCCTCAGGTTTATAAAATCACTTCACTCTAGCAGTTATTTATACTCAGTCAAGTTAATTGATACATCAATCAATCAATTAATCCAATTATTTAATCAATCAATTAACTGGTCAGCTAGGTAAGTCATTTTAAAGTGAAGCAAATTTTGCAAATTCAAAACATAAAATTAAATTAAGTCACAATCACAACTTTAGAACATATAATAAAATAAAAAACTATTCAGATTATATACTCAACAAACTCCTATAAGACAATAACAGCCCTGCTAAATATAAATACAGAAATGTAAGCATGTAAAATCATATAAAGCTGAGGCTAAAAAAGGCTAAAAGACTAAAATTGTGTCCATATCTATAAATTGTAAATAATAATACATAACATAGGCCCAAAGCCTACTTGTTACATATGTAAAATATCAAATATTTAATATTTAATATTTACCTATGTCTGGTCAACATAGGTTTTATGCTAACAGACTGATTGAGCCCTGGTTCAATATGGGCTCTCAGTCTTAAAATCCAGTTCAATTCTAGCATTTCTAGATAACTCAAATCATTGCCCCCTCGTTTATTATGGTTTGCTATCTGCAAAACCCTAAATTTAAAAGCATGATCTGGGTACATAGTTTTATGCTTGGCTAAAGCATTTGTTAGGTTCATTTTCCTTATGTCATAACTATGATTATATATACGATCTTTCAGTCTTCTAGATGTTAAACCTACATAATATGCCCTACATGCAACACAGGTAGCCAAATATACTAAATTCGTAGTTTCACATGTAGCATAAAAGTTGGGTGTAAACACATAATCTGAGTAGGGCACAACAAACTGTTGATCATTGGTGATAAATTTACACATGTTGCACCTGTTACACGGAAACGTGCCATATTTTAACATTTTCCTGTTACCAGTAGTATATGTAGTCATCTTTTCAGAGCATAATAGTCTCTTCAAACTTTTACTGTTTCTATATCTAAAACTAGGCATTTTGCCCACTACTTCAGCAATCTGTGGGTCCAGAAGTAATAAATTCCAGTTCTTCCTAATGATATTAGTAATATATCTAATATCATTAGTGTATCTGGTTGTAAACACCACCTTAGTATCATTAGAATGAACTTTAAATGTAAACTTAGCTCTTTTATGTTCCATTGTTACAATCCGAAAATCATTTAGATGATTTAAATTAGAAATTTTCGGATTCAATAAAAAATATTTCACTTCATCTATCAGTGGTATAGGGTAACCCCTGTCACCAAATAACTTGTCCATTACATTTAATTGTATATTTCTATCTGTAGCATTGCTACACAAATTTGACATTCTTGAGAACTGGCTCTTAACAATGTTTGGAAATATATGACGTGGATGCATACTATTGAAGTGTAGTATTGCATTTCTCCAGCAGGGTTTTCTGTATAAGGTAGTGGAAATCAAACCATCTTTATCCTTGAAGATGGTAATGTCCAAAAAATCTATCTTATATGGGGATGTCTCAATTGTAAATCTCAAAAAATTTGTTGTAGATTCTAAATGTGGGATCAGTTTTCCTAACAAATCATGGCCCCCATTCCATACAATTAGTATGTCATCTACAAAATGTCTATACAGTAACATATGCTGGAAGAACACACTATTAAATAAGAACCTACATTCCCATTGGTACATAACCAGATTCGCATATGAATTTGCACAGGGGATGCCCATGGCTACCCCCCATGTCTGTGCGTATAAGGTATCTTGAAACAAAAAGATGTTATTGTTCAATACCATATCTAATAAGGCACAGATAAATATCTGAGAATCATTGTCAAGAGTTCCATTTTTGTGTAGTAATTCCCTGATGGCCTCAATCCCATATTCATTGGGGATTGTTGTAAATAAATTCTTAACATCAAGGGATGCAAATACAATAGATGATCGAAGAGTTTTTCTATTTCCTTCAGTTAAAACTTGCAGGTCATTTAGCAGTTGGTAAGTATCTTTCAAAATGGTGGGTATACTTCTGGCCAGTGGTCCTAGTCTTGATTCTAAGAAACGAGAAATATTTTCAGTTACCCATTTTTCACCTGCTACTATGGGGCTTAATGGGGGGGGGGGAACACCCTTGTGCACTTTTGGAAGGCCCTTAATAAGGGGAGTTAATGGAAATTCTAATAAAAAATATTCATAAAGTTCCTTAGATATTTGTCTGCACATAAGAAGGTCGTACAAAGTGTCATGAACCTTTCTTATGGTATTCACCAGTTCATTATAATCTATAGACTTGTAAACAGTTGCATCATTAAGCATATTTAACATTAACTCAGTATATAAAGTAACATCCATTAACACCACACCTCCCCCCTTATCCGCTGGCTTAAACACTAAATTAGGATCTTGTTGTAAGGTTGTAAGGGAACATCTTTCATTCGCATTTAAATTATGATACAAATGCTTACATCTGTGTTCAGAAAAATACTCATAATATATATATGTGTCTGTGTGTGTGTGTGTGTGTGTATATATATATATATATATATATATATATATATATATATATATATATATAATATATGGGAATCTACCTGAATGTCAGTATATCTACATCTATATCTATTTACCTATATATATCTACATTTATCTATATATATATATATATATATAAATATATATATATATATAAATATATATATATATATATATATATATATATATATATATATATATATATACATATAGGTTCATAGGTAGGTACTAAGCTATTGGCCCTAGGGCATATACATGCCTAGCCAAAAAGGTACCCTGGCTTTCGCCACCCAAGAAAATTATTTTCATGTGCCCCTGTCAAGCAGAACCACAAAAGTGATTCCCCGGGGTAAATTTCCTATTACCCATCCAATCATGAAGATTTTTCTTGAAGAGTGCTAATGAGGAGCTCTGTTTGGCATAGATAGGTAGTCTGTTCCAGAGTATGGGAAGTCTCTAGGACAGGAATCTATCCCTCCAGCATGTTCTGTTTATTGTGGTGACAAGGTTTAGGTCCCTAGAGTGTGTAGCTCAGAGGGATTGGGATTTCTTTAAGTAAAGCATATCCAACAGCCCTAGGTTTGAGTGGAACATCATTGCGCCTAACTGTAGAGTCACCTATGACTAGAGTGTTGGGTACGTTATGCCTTATGGGCTGTAGTTGAGTGGCACACTGAGTATGTGGGCTATGTGTCATTTGGGTTGTGTTGGGTGGAGGTGGCTTGCATTTCTGCTTTGGAGGTCTCTGTTGTTTGGGCAGAGTTTTACTGAGAGCCTCCATGAATGTAGGTGTGTGTTTTGTGCTTCTGTGTGTGTTTTTGGTGGTATAGGTTTTGAGGGACTATGTGATGAGTGTGGTGCAGGGAAAATATTTACCTTTGCCTCTTGACTGTCTAGTCCAGTCTTCGGTGAAGACAGCTTTGCTTCCAGTTTGGCTATATAAGTGCATCTCTCACAGGTCATAGTATTGGGTGGTAGGAGGAGAGGGTTGTCTGTGTACATGAGGCAATTGCTGCATTGTCCCAAGATGCCCAGATTCATCAGGTAGACAGGAGAAAACACCGGGAGCTGACCTTTAGACATGCCTAAATAGGTGCTTATTTATTGAGTACTAAAAACTGTTTTCCTCTAGACAAGTGAGGAAAGTTGAGTGCAGTAGTAATTTGTAAGTTATTTAGTGCTTACAATGAGTTCTGAACAAGTGCTGAGCTCAAAGAGACAGATTTGAGTGCTAAAACTAAAAAGCTGGCTAGTTGCAAGGGAAAATTTGAAGAGCAGACGTTATGGTTCCAGGAATAGTTTAACCCTAGTTAAGTGGGGTGGGGGGGGGGGGGGGCTCAGGAGCTCCCAAACAGTCCTGGAAACTGCAAATCCGTATCTGGACAAGACCTGCCACAGGAAAGGGGGAAGCAAGTTTAAATTTTTTTTTTCCGTAAAAGTGGAAATGGAGAAAGCTGGAACAGAAGTTAATTCAACGTTAAGAATCTGAGTGGGTTGGCCTTCACTAATGTTCTCTATTAGATTGAATGAACTAATGACACTAGACTGTGAGGAGTGTCACAGATCAAATATACAGTATGGGTGGGCAACTGCAAAGCCACCAAGTATAAGAACACCACAGCACTAGGCAGGGTGGGTGGGAAAAATCACAGTTCCTAGCTGTAGCCACTAAATGAAAGTTTTAAAACAGATCAAGGAGCAAGCAGACTGTAGAGAATGCTTTTAACTGTAAACAGACAATTATAGTAATGCACACTATTACACTTCCTAGCTGTAGAACACAGAAACCTCAAAAAATCAAAAATGCACAGAAAAGCTTGGATAGAGCACTCAGAAACAGAAAGTACAACTCTCAGTATGAAAAAACAGTTTACAGTTAAGTAATTCAGTAAACATGCAATTAGAGTAATGAAACAGTATCTAGCAATGAAAAATACAATTAAAACAGTATAAAACAGTACATAAATACATTGAAACAATAAAAAAGCTTTAAAACAGTACAAAATGTAGTAGATCAACTGTATAGCGCAATTATATGCATTTCAGAAGTGCAGTTCAGTGAAATAAGTGTAAGAAATAACTTTCCCTGCTCTTGGAATCTTAAGGAATTTCCACTTAGTTTCAGTAATGAAATACAATCCACAGCTTGAGCAATACAAGCACAACCTTTTCAAGGCACAGGGTTTATATACCAGTAAGAATGGAAGAGTTGGAAGATCAAATTACTACTCAGCCCCTGCTATTACCCAATCACTCGTATTACAGAAGGTCAGGAGGCCTTGTTACTCTCAATAATAATGAAGACAATTAGCAGAAAATGGCTGCCAGAAACACAGGAAACTCAAACAAAACTACCATCCTAGACAACAGGCCTCTATCAAGATTATGCCACCTGAGCAGAACACAGACACCTCACTTTAAAAGCATAGAAAGAACACCCACAAAGAGAAAATACAAGTCTCAGTATAAAAAAACAGTTTATTATTTAGTAATTAAATAAAAATGCAATTATAGTAATGCACACTATTACAGGTCCTAGATCTAGCCACTAAATGAAAGTTGTAAACAGATCAAGGAGCAAGCAGACTCTAGAGAATGATTTTAACTGTAAACAGCCAATTATAGTAATGCACACTATTACAGTTCCCAGCCGTAGAACACAGAAATCTCAAAAAATCAAAAATGCACAGAAAAGCTCGGATAGAGCACTCACAAATAGAAAATACAAATCTCAGTAGGATAAAGCAGTTTATAGTTAAGTAATTCAGTAAAAATGCAATTAGAGTAATGAAACAGTATCTAGCAATGAAAACTACAGTTAAAACAGTACATAAATGCAGAAAAACAATAAAAAAGTTTTAAAACAGTGCAAAATGTGGTAGATCAACTGTATAGCATAATTATAAGCATTTCAGAAGTGCAGTTTAATGAAATAAGTGTAAGAAATAACTTATCCTGCTCTTGGAATCTTAAGGAATTTCCACTTAGTTTCAGTAATGAAATACAATCCACAGCCTGAGCAATACAAGCACAACCTTTTCAAGACACAGGGTTTATATACCAGTAAGAATGGAAGAGTTGAAAGATCAAATTACTACTCAACCCCTGCTATTACCTAATCACTCGTACTACAAAAGGTCAGGATGCCTTGTTACTCTCAATAATAATGAAGACAATCAGCAGAAAATGGCTGCCAGAAACACAGGAAACTCAAACAAAACTACCAGCCTAGACAACAGGCCTCTATCAAGATTATGCCACCTGAGCAGAACACAGAATCCTCACTTTAGAAGCATAGAAAGAACACCCACAAAGCGAAAATACAAGTCTCAGTATGAAAAAGCAGTTTACAATTTAGTAATTAAATAAAAATGCAGTTATAGTAATGCACACTATTACACTTCCCAGCTGTAGCCACTAAATGAAAGTTGTAAACAGATCAAGGAGCAAGCAGACTCTAGAGAATGCTTTTAACTGTAAACAGACAATTATAGTAATGCACACTATTATAGTTCCTAGCTGTAGAACACAGAAACCTCAAAAAATCAAAAATGCACAGAAAAGCTCGGATAGAGCACTTACAAACAGAAAATACAACTCTCAGTATGAAAAAGCAGTTTACAGTTAAGTAATTCAGTAAACATGCAATCAGAGTAATGAAACAGTATCTAGCAATGAAAAATATAGTTAAAACAGTATAAAACGGTACATAAATGCAGAGAAACAATAAATAAAAGCTTTATAACAGTGAAAAATGTACGGGAATCTACCTGATTGTCAGTAAGGCAGTGTGTTTGTTGAACATAGTACAGTTGCAGAAGTCCTACATAACTTGATCAATAAATATTTGTAGAACACACCTCTGTGTGTGTTCATGTGAGTGTGTGGTTGATGTGACACCCCGATCCAATGTGCAAAAATGGGAAAAATATCTCCTCGGTACTAGAGTTTGTTTCTGTAAATATATATATATATATATATATATATCAAACTATATATATATATATATATATATATATATATATATATATATGTGCATATATATGTATGTGTGTGTGTGTACGTATATATATATATATATATATATATATATATATATATATATATATATACATATATATACATCTATAGAGATAGATATAAAATTCACAAAAAACGAAAACCAGCATTATGCTTTCTTGACCAAAAAAAAAAAAGTGCAATATAAATCCCCCAAGGCAGACTTTTTAGTACATGATATTTTAATTAAATAGCAGTCTGGCTGAAACAAGAACCACCATGTTTAAAAATATATGTAGTGCAAACCGGTTTTGCCCACTGACGTCATCAGTGCAAAACTCAGCAAGAGGTTCCCTGGTTTGAGTCTCGGTGCTGTCTGTGTGGAGTCTGCATATCCTCCCTGTTTTCGAGTCAGTTTCCTCTGGGTGCTCCGGTTTCTTCCACATTCCAAAATCATGCACTAGGTGGATTGGACACAGGTGTGAGTGTGCAGGCAAGTGTGTGGTGTGGAAGAGCTAATACAGCAGTGCTGGGAATCTACCTGCATATGAGTAAGGCAGTGTGTTTTTTTGAACATAATACAGTTGTGAAAGTTCTACTTAACTGTATATATAAATATTTGTAGCACACACTGCTTTGCTTACACTGCCCTCCCACCATCCCCATTTTTGGATGTACATAGTTTGGTGTTTGGGTTGCCAGTGAGCGCTGCTGTGCTACCTGTATTGTTGTGGGGGTTTGGAACAGTGTTTTTTCGCAAAGTGTGTGTTTCCATCTTCTCTTCTCACTCAGCCGACAAAAACTGAATGGGTCCAGTCTGTAAGGCAGTCTCTGTACTGCCAGGTGATTGGTCCGTCACACCTACAGACAGGTAGTGGAAGGGACTCTGAGCTATGGTACATTGCCCGGCTTGAGTGCCAGAGCCATAGGTTGAGGGTGGATGAGAGCTCCCCCACTTTCAACAGTTGCCCAGTGTGTCCTGAAACTGCTGCCAGCATAGTGATTACATGGAAACATTTGCACTGGTGTTTGAAATAACAGCAAGCTCAAGCAGATGGAAAAAGATGATTTGAGTAATAAATCATCATCTTCCAGCTGCCTGAGCTTGCAGTAACCACTGAAATGCCTGTGTGAGTGTGTTTGAAGCATACTGATTACCTTTTCCTCAAGAATTTTAGACAAAGCCAAAAATAACACTGGGAATGAAGAGTTCAAAACCAGTGACAATTTTTAAATATTAATTAATTTAAAATTTTAAATGAGCAGGTTCTGCATCAACATGCATTTTCTTAGCAAGAGTAATATGAAACTTTAATGTCTGGCATTAATGACTGACTATAATCCTCAGCATATCTCTATTCTTTTACTTAAAAATTCTGGACAAAGCCAAAAATAATGGAGGTTAAAGGGCCAAAATCAGGGACTGAGTTAAAATATTTATCTTATAAATATAGAAAGCTGCAAGAATAACAGGTTTTATATTGGCATGCATATTCTGAAAGATATGAAGTTTCAGACTTAAAAGACTTATTTAGTGAATACAGCCATCAAAGGTTTGCCAGAAACCACAAATGTTATGAGGAATAGACCAAAAATATGAGGCAGTAATAGTACAGTTGTGTGCACTTGCCATAAATGTAGATATTTGAGTGTATTCACTGTTGCAGTCATTACATTTGGGTAATCTGCTGGCAGGTTGCCCTCAGTGGGCCTGATTAACAAAATCTTGGGGCCAGCATCAGCTGCTGTCCCTTCTTTCATGACATCAAGTTGTCAGGGGTATAAAACATGCATCCGACACCATTACATCAGTTTTTCTTGCCCCAGATGTCAGGTGCACCCCTAATGGGGAGCAAATAAAATTAAAACACAAAAATATACCTCCAACCAAAAGCAAATACACCAAAAAGGCTTTTAAGCATAGTAAAAGAAGGTAGAGGTATAGCCAGAGAAAAGTAGGGGGCTGGAGGGAGGGTAACCAGGACTGCAACAGTGAATACACTCAAGCATCTACATTTATGGTAAGTGTACACAACTGTACTATGCTCTTCATGTTTCACTGTTTAAATGAAATGTCAAAGGTAACAGTCCACTCGATAAAAATATACCAAAATCTGTTCCCTTAGGCTCAGATTCGAAGTACTGGCACTCCAAAAACTGTAGTAAAAACACTTCTTTATTTAAACATAAACTTCAAACATGAGTTAAGCGCTTTCATCTAAAATACTTAGACTTCCTCAGAACTAAGTCACCTCTTGTCCATTAACTTTATATACTACATACATTTCCAATTATTTAATTAATTAATTAAATGTTAAGGTTGTACATTGTTTTAAAGTGCCAGTGTGCCTTTTGTTAAAGTGCTTTTTTATAAAAATTAACTTTTAAAATTCATTAAAACATTACATGTTGGGCTGTACTGTCCACATATAGTCATTTACATTTCCCCTTATAATTAAAAAATGCAATTCTGTACACCAGTGTTGGTCCTTATGAATTGAAACACTACTGCCCTCATATTTCATGCTACCCCATATTTGCAAGAATGGGTTTTATAGAAATATGATCATTTAGTCCAGGCGGGGTGGATGCATCTAATTTCACTTGCCATCTGGTTTCCAACTCCCCTAATTTCGTTTTAATGTTTCCCCCCCTAGGATTCACTTTGGCTATATCCACAATACCAAAGTGGAACATGTTACAGTCCTTACTTTCTTCCAAGTGCCTCCATAAGGCATTTTTAGTGTCCTTTTTCTTGATACAATAGTAATGGTCATAAATTCTCTCCCTCAAAGTTCTATCTGTCTTCCCTATATAATAACTAGGACACTTGGAGCATTTGGCAAGATACACTAGGTGGGAAGTTCTACAATTGCCCTTCCTGAATTTTATCAAAGTCCCTAGTCTATCTTCAAGTTTCGTACTAGTTGCTGGAAAGATGTACCTACACTGTTTACATGTCCCACATCTAGTTGTTCCTTTCCTGTCCTCTGAATCTATCTTATAATCTGTTTTCTTTTCTAACTCCAATTTCAAATTACCCCCATTCCTTGACACAAATCTAGGTGTGGGTCCCACTATGCCCCCTATCTGCTTATCCATTTTTAATATGTTCCAGTATTTGAAAATTATTTCTTTTACGTTATTAGTCCATGGTGTATATTGGAATATACATGCTCTAGTATAATCCAAGGGTGCATCAACCTTTAGTTTTTCAGAGTTGCTTACTTTAATTAGGGGTCCTTTCCCCAACAATGGTATGTATTTTCTGCCCCATTCGTTCATCACATACCTTGTTGTGTCTTCAACCATCCATTTGGGATATCCCCTTTGTATGAACATGTTCTCTATCCCCTGTAACTCAATAACCAGGTCTTCATACTCAGATGTCATCCTGCAGCTCTAATACATTGCCCCTTGATTATACTTTTTTTCTGTGTAATAGGGTGTGAACTGGTGTATTCCAAGTATCCATTGCTGAAACTTTCTTTCCTATATATTTTAGATTTCAATTTCCCATTCTCCACCATGATTAGTGTGTCTAAATAGGGCATAGAATGTGAGTCCACACTGAACGTAAATTTAAGGTCATTGTTCCTAGAGTTTAGGTAGGCTATGAATTCTTCCAACTCATCCCTATCACCTTTCCAAATCAGGAAAATGTCATCCAAAAACCTGTAGTAACATGTTATCTTATTATACCATTCTGTGGTGAATATATTTTCTACTTCCCATTCATACAGGTATATGTTAGCAAAAATGGGGGCACAAGCGGCCCCCATTGCTACCCCTTTTGTTTGCACATAATATTCACCTTCAAACATTATATAATTGTATTTGAGTATCAATTCCATAAATTCCACAATTAGTTGTGTTTTGTCCCATGTAAAATTACTTAGTTTCCGCATACAATTTTCTAACTTAACCAATCCTTCCTCCTGTGGAATGTTCGAAAATAAATCTATTACATCAATAGTTACTAGTAAAGCCCCTGGTGATAGCATGTCATTATTTAGCCTACCCAAAAAATCCCAGGAGTCTATGATAATATGCTTTATAGATTTATACAAAGGTTTCAACCATCCATCCACTACCTTTCCAAAATTGAAGGTTTTAGACCTGTTGCCCGAAATGATGGGTCTAAAAGGGGGGTCCACCATATTTTTGTGGATCTTAGGGATGCCCACTATCGTACTTATAATAGGAAAATCTGTTTTCAAAAACTTATATAAATCTCCACTAATCCTTTCATCTACCAATAAGTCTTCCAAAAACAAGTTAATCTTATTGTAACCTATGTTTACTTCGTTCCTGGATTAAATGGTATAGTGACCAGATTTTAATAAGATCTCATAAATCTTATTTTTATATACTTCCTGTTCATACAAAACCACCCCTCCCCCTTTGTCAGGTTTCATTATTCTTATCGATTTCTCATTTTGTAATTCCTTCAATACACTGGCTTCTTGTTTATTCAAATTATATTTGACTCTAGTACCATTAACTTTAATATTGTATGCGTATAACTCATCTATTACCATTTTCTCAAATAATCCAAGGGTTGCATGTAGGGGGGGCGTATAGATACTTTTTTTCTTAAATTCACAACCATTCCCTCTCTTTACATTCTCATTCTGATATATCACAGCCAGATTGATTTTTCTTAAAAATTTCTTTAAATCAATAATATAATCTTCTATTTTAAATTTCTTGACAGGCACATATTTCATCCCTTTACTAAACAGGGTGAAATGTTCTTTCCTTATCTCATATTGGGTGTAATTGTATATGTAGAACTGTTGGTATTCACTAATAATATTATTCATCTTTCTTATCCCATTTATATCCATCATCTCGTGTGCCCTTCCCCCTTGGTCCTTTTTTGGTAATTGTGGTGTTCTGTCCACTGGTTTGAACTGCTTTGACGCCTTCTTCTTCCCCCCTGATTCCCTAAAAAAACATTACCATCTAACACATTACCTTTGTTTCCCCACTTGTCATAAAAACCATCATCTGTATATTCCCTTTCATTTTTGTCAAATGTGTTACCTTTCTTTCCAATTTTGAAATTACTATTAATTGCCCTACTTCTTTGAAAACTACCCTTCTCCCACCTGTAAGCTTGCCCTTTATTGTATTGGTCCAGGTCGCGCTGGAATTTCCTACACTTTCTTTCAAACTGTTTGTCAACTTCTTTTTGGACCCAATTGTATTGTGCATTTAAACAGTAGTCATATTCTTCATATAGTGCATCACTAATGATAGCTTCATTCAGTGTATCAAGTTCTTCCAATACAATACATATCTTTTTATCATTGCATTCCAAAATAAAACGCATAAAAGACATGCCAAAGCCATCAAACATTTTCATACACTCCTTCATCGTTTCGTCTAAATCAATGCCTACAGGATATTTAAAAAAACGTAATCCCATTGGGACAATATTAGAATCTATACATTTCAATATGTAACTATTCTCAAGTTGCAAACTCTTACATATTTTAAGTTTTTTGCCAAAAGCGTATATTTTCTCTTTGAGAGTCATTGTAGAATTAGACACGCCAATGCCAGTATGTTCGTGTGTATTTCGCATATTACATTTTCCAGTGAAATCAAAATTAGAGTCAATAAAACTTTTGAAGCAAGTGTCTTTCGCCATTCCTTCTCTTTTATCATTCTTATGATTAGTAAAAGTACCTGTACGCTGGCAGTTGCCCGCCATGGTGTAAGTTCTTTTTGGTTTCACTGTTGCAGTCTTTACATTTGGGTAGATTCCCAAAGCTATGGTTGGGAGGAGGAGATTATACAGCATTAGGGCCAGCTATAAGGCTCTGCAAGACAGCAGTGGCAAAGCCAGCTCTGGATTTAGAGAAAATTGGTAAATGATAATGCTTGGTGAAAGTATGTACAGAACTCCAGGTAGCAGCTTCTAGAATATCCCTGGTAGGAACACTTCTGAGAAAGGCTGCAGAAGTAGATGTAACCCTGGTGGAGTGAGATCTGATCCCCTGGGGAATAGGTTTTCCATGGTGCTTATAGCAGAAATTAATGCAATGGCTTATCCATTTAGAAATGGTTTGTTTTTAAATAGCCTTCCCCTCTGCCCCTGCAGCAAATGCTACCAGCAATTGTTCAGATTTTCTTCAAGATTTAGTCCTGTCCAAGTAGAATCTAAGTTGTCTGTGCACATCCAAGGAATGCAGAATCCGTTCTCCTTTCTTCTGTGGATTGGGAAGAAGGTTGGCAAATGAATGGACTGATTAATAGCTACACTGGAAACCACCTTGGGCATGAAGGATGAATTGGTCCTCAAAGATACCCTGTCCGCATGAAAGATGATGAAAGGCTCCACTGTCATAAGGGCCTGTAATTCAGAAATCCTTCTAGCTGAAGTGATTGCTAAAAGGAAGGCTGTTTTCCAAGAAAGAAATTTTAAGTCTGCAGTAGCAGCTGGCTCGAAAGGAGGTAGAGTGAGTTTTTCCAAAACAAAGTTAAGGTTCCAGGCAGGGGTAGGAGCTCTCCTGGGTGTTCTCAAGTTCTTAGCCCCTCTGAGTTACTGCTTGAGCAGGGGATGAGAGAAGAGGGGTGGTTCTGTGTTATAGTGAGCTGAAAAAGCTGAAGTGTGGATTTTAATAGAGGAAAAAGACAGGCCCTTATGAAGCATCTCAGTTAAGTATTGCAATATCTGAGGTAAATTGGGCGCTTCTGTGCTCATCCCTAAAGACTGGTTCCAGGCACAGAATCTTTTCCATTTGTCAGCATAAGATTTTCTAGTACTAGGTCTTCTCGCCTCCAAGATGACATCCATCACAGGTTTGCTGAGGGATGATAAGGGTGAATTTAAGTGATTAGCCAGGCTGCAAGATTCAATGTCGGAAGCTGAGGCTGCAGAATTTGGTTCTCCTGCTGAGACAGCAAGGAAGGGATCTGAGGCAGGAGCCATGGAGATATTTGTGACACATTGCGCAGGAGTGGGTACCAGTGTTGGTGTGGCCAGTCTGGAGCAATCAAAATCATTCTTGGTTTGTCCTGTTTGACTTTTAGTAGAACTTTGGAGAGCAGAGGCAGAGGGGGAAAGGTGTAAACTGATAGGTTTTTCCATTTGAAGGACAGAGCATCCACTTTCCAGGCTTTTTTGTGGGGAGTCCTTGTGCAAAACTTCTCCAACTGGTAGTTCTGGGGGGAGGCAAATAGATCTATGTCTGGGCTCCCCCATTTGCTTGTCAACATGTTGAAAATCCATGGTTCCAGTTTCCACTCGTATGGGTCTATGAGATTTCTGCTTAGTCCGTCTGCCAGTGTATTTAAGTTTCCTGGCAGGAATTGAGCTTGTAGGTGCACTTGGTAGCTCAAGGCAGTGTTCCACAATGCCATTGCTAGTCTGCAGAGGGGGTAAGAATGTGTACCCCCCTGCTTGTTTATGTACCACATAACCGTGGTGTTGTCCGTCTTTACCATTAGTTGTCCTGGAGGAATGTAGTCCTTGAAGGTTGTTAGAGCATTCTGTACAGCTAATATTTCTTTTTGATTGATATGTAGGTGCATTTGATTTGGGTTCCATTTGCCCTGAATGCACCTTACTTGCCAGGTGAGCCCCCCATGCATAGTCTGATGCATCTGTAGTTAGGGTTTGGGCAGCAGGGGGTAGTGTGAATGGCAGTCCCTTGTTTTGGTGGCAGGCCTCTGCCCACCATAGGAATTCCAGGCATAGGCAAGGTATGATAGGAATCATTGTTTCCAGGCTGTGACAATGTTGATTCCATAGACTTTTTAAGTACCACTGTAGTTTTCTCCTATGCAGTCTTGCATATGGAATTAGAAGAATGCAGGAAGCCAAGGCTTGCAGTATTTGTCTTGCAGATAGCAGGGTTTTTGTGGCCATTTGTTTGAAGTAAGTTACCAATTGAATTTGCTTCTCTGGCGTGAGGAAAGCCATCTGGGCAGTTGTATTCAAGCTTGCAGCCAGGAATTTAATCCATTGAGAGGGTACCAGTTGTGATTTCTTTTCATTATGGTGTACCCCAGACAAGTTAGAACCCTTTTTACAAACGTCAGATGATTTAGAAGTATGCCCTGGTTTTCTGCCTGAATTAGACAATCGTCCAGGTATGGATACATTTGGATATTTGTTTGCAGGCAAAATGCAATAACTGGAGCCAGGCACTTTGTGAATACCCTGGGCACAGTAGACAAGCCAAACGGCAGTGCAGAGAACTGATCATGCAAGTAGCCTGCTTTGAAGCGTAGGTATCTTCTGAAGATTCCCTGATTGGGATGTGCAGGTATGCTTCTTTTAAATCTTTGCCTAGCATAGGAAGTAACTGGTGAAGAGTCAACATCTTGAATTTTGGAATGTCCAGAAGGTGTTTAGAGTAGACAGGGCCAGAATTGGACACCATGATTTGTCTTTTCTGGGTACCAGAAAAAGCCTGGAATAGAAACCTTGTCCCTTTTCCTCTTCTGGTACTGGTTGAATAGTCCCCATGTTTAAGAGGGAAAGTACTTGTTTTTGAGCCTCTGCCTACTGATTTGGGGGCAGGTCTGGTCACCCGTTTTCTGTTGGCAATGTATGGAAATGAAATCTGTATCCCTGGGACACTATATTTAAAACCCATTTGTCCTGGGTTATAAGTTCCCAGTTCTTTGCATGAAAAGCCAGCTTTCCCCCCAAAGGGGCAGCTAAAAGGTAAGTGTTTGGAAATTTTAAAAGGAAGTCACTGAGACTGTTTACCATAGGGGGGGGTGCCTTGTTATTTCCAGTTTTGGAAGTGGAGGCCCCCCCATTGCTTAGATCTGAGAGTCCCCTGGGACTGAAACCTGGTGCTTTTGATGTGTCTGGGTTTGGCTTGAGAGGATCTGGAAGGGGCTGGAAAAAAACAATTCTTAGTAGGCCAGTGCCTACTAAATCATGGAGGTTGCACTTGTAAGAAATCTTTAACAGTTTGCATAGCTTTAGCTTTATCTTCCATCTTTTTTAGAACTTCTTCAGCCTTATTGCCAAACAGGCGGTCCTGATTTAAAGGAGCATCCAACAATTTTGCTTTAACATGATCAGGCAAAGATTGCTCCTTAAGCCAAGCATGCCCTCTAAGCACAGACCCAGTCACAGCAGCTCTGCACAAGGCCTCTAAAGAATCAAAACCACATTGTAAAGTATTTTTCCAACTTGTTCAGCAGAATGCAATAAATCCTGTAAATCTTTATTTTCCACACAGTCAGGAATCAACATTTTCTGTTTAAGCAGTCCAATCGTATGCTGTTGATATTTTAACATATGAAATTGGCAATTTAAAGCCCTGATTGCCAAGGTTGCAGAAGTATAAACCTTCTTTACCCTATCTATCCAGCGCCCTGGAGTCTCTATCAGAAGGGGTAGGATTTTTAGCAGTAGAAGCCTTAATGCCCTTTGGCCATTGAGAAATGGTGTCTGGATTTGCAACAGGATTTTTGAAAAGGAACTTGTGGGACTCGGGAACCATGTATTATCTGTCAGGTTTACTAGGAGCCAGAGGCAGAGAATTGGGGGTCAATACTGAATTCCGAAAACACATCATCAACAATGTCTAGTACAGGAGGTATGGCCAAAGGCCTTTGCTGAGGTAGAAGAAGGAAATTCATAAGCCTCTTTTTTGAATCAGAAAATTCCTGACTTTCCCAGTGGAAATGCTCCCTTAAGGTATGTAAAGTTTCCCCGAAGGAAAAATCCTCAGGAGGGGAAGCAGAGGGAATGGAATCCTCTGCATCAGAATCCTCATAAAGTAGGTATGGACAAATCCAGGTCATTAGAAGAGTCAGAAGAAACAGAAATCTGATCAGAAGATTCATAATCAAACTCAGCCCTAGGCCTTGGGGGGGGGAGGGGTTGATTACCCCTGATTACAGTAATTAAATCTTCAGCCATTTTGATCATTTGTTTTTTAGGCATAGGGGCCTGAACATGTGGCCTGGCCATTGGCTTTTTTAGACATAGATTGAGATTTAGACCTTAATAATGATGGTGGAGTCTGTTTAATATGCAAGTCTGTAGGCCTGAATACACCCTCAGAAGCCGGTAACTGCACAGCGGCTCCAGACCCATTCAAGGTAGAGACATCTGCGGGTTCCATAGGTGAAGTATCTTGCGGCATACCGGACTCTGAATGGGTCTCAGTAGAGGCCTGCGAATCAGAATTAGCGGGTATCAGGGGCTGCGAAAGTGCCTCACTGAGTACCGGAGAACTGGCGACTGGCTTAGGAGAAGCATCGTCGGCAGTTTTGGACCTCGGTGGCCTGTCTCTGTCTTTATCTTTGTGTTTTTTCAGAATCCCGGTAGTCGGATGCCTAACCGATGACATTTCTGGATAATTAAACCAAGAACTGAAATACTTAGAAGCAAAAATGTACTGATGACGGATAGAGCGCTGATTAAATAAAGCACAAAACCGACAGCAAGGTACGTCGTAGTCAGGGCCTAGGCAAGGAATACAGTACGAATGAAAATCTTTGTGAGGTATTTGCTTTCCACAAGTAGTGCAATTATTAACTTTTACTGACATCGGTAAGGAGCAAGAAAAAGTTTCCCCAACGGGGTACTTAGCTTTAAGTTGAAGACTTCGGTTCTGAAACACAAAAACGAAAATTTCAGGAGTCGTCCGACCGGCACTTGCGAACTGCTTCTGCTTTGGGCACCGCACGGCAAGAAAGACTGATGTAATGGCGTTGGATGCATGTTTTATACCCCTGATGACCTGACATCATGGAAGAAGGGACAGCAACCGATTCAGGACCCAAGACTTTGTTAATCAGGCTGACTGAGGGCAACCTGCCAGCAGATTACCCAAATGTAGTGATTGCAACAGTGAAACACGAAGAACATCTGGATATTCTGTGAAATTCTAGAATGTAGAGAGTAGGGATAGAGCAAAGATAAGAGGCAAAATCAGGGGTGTTCTGCAAAATTTTGGACAGTTTATTTATTTGCTTATTTATTACAATTTATTTACCAGGTAAGCGGGCTGATGTATTGACTGGTTTCAGCCATAACCTGTGATCATGAGCAGTAAAGACAGCAATTTATACAGGTACTATAAGACATTACATTCATGTGTATACTTTGCAGAGACCTGTAGAGTTCAAGGGTATGTTCTGCAAATAAAGTTTGATTTTCATATGTTGCTGCAGACCTGTGCGTTTATTGTCTTTCACCCATTGAGTATTAGGATAGGCTTTGACTTTCCCGTCCAATAACTCTTTTTAGGCAGACTACTTTTCTACATAGGTACTTTTCACTGGAGCTAGACTGATTTCCTTGTAGCAATCATGTTGCAGTATTTATTCATTCATTCATTCTCTTAAACCCACTTTATGCTGTTCATGATTATTATGGGGGTAGGCAGAAATTTCCTGACAAGCTGTGGCAGTAAGCCATAAAACAGTTCAGATTCACAGATATTCAAAGCCAAAAAGTCTTATGACCATTCATGCCTTGCCAGTACCATCCCTCAGGCAGCTCCTCCTTTCTCCAGGAGTGCCACACCAGTTAGATCCAGAGTAAATTTTTGGACACCCAATTCAGTCATCCAGTTTATGGTTAAAGTCAGTGAATAAAACTGGTTAACATGTTGTGGAAGTTTACTCCAAAGGTTTGGGAGGCACTGCCTTATACTGTACTGTGTTTATCTTTTGGTGAAGATTTAAGTCTCTGGTTCTTCTGTTGATGTAGACATTGGACTTGCAGAGAAACGAAGGTCCAAGTCAAATGGGTCTTTAATGTGCAGTAAGACAGATATTTCCCCTCAAAATTCTGTATGGCAATGAATAAAGGGATAGACCTTCCAGCCTATCTTGGTAGCTCAGGGATTTTAGGTCTGTGATCCTTTTACTTAGGAACCTTTGGGGTCTTGCTAATTGTTTTATATGATTATGAGATACACCCCTAAGGGGGCACTGTACTCGATAATTGTTCTGATCGGTGCTTAATGTATATGGAAGTGATTACCTCATTAGAATATGATAATATTCCCTTGGCAATTGGATGGACTAAATAAAGGATTTCCTGACAAACATTTTTAAGTGATGGTCAAAAGAGAGAGAAAGCTTACCCCAAGTACCTAGGTTCTTGACAAAATTTTCAATTTGTAGTGGCGTATTGTCTATGCAGTATGATGATGGGAGAGATCATCTACAAAAAGTGCTTATACTTTCACTTTTTAGCATTTAGCTTCAAATAAGTTTTAGTACACCAAGATACTAGTGAGAGTTAATTCAGAACAGTTTGGATGTCATAGGGTGACTTAACAATAACCTCCAGTTTGCAGTCATCTGCAAACTTTGTTAGACAGGAGCTTGGCTGTTCACTTGGAGAACTGAGAAGTAAATACCAAAAATGTGATATCCTAGTACCAAGCCTTGAGGGATACCACTGGTTACTTTTATACATTCTGATGAGGTATCTGTAACTCACACTGTGTGGGTTCTTTCAGCCAGTTTGCTATATATTACCACATATGGGTTGATTTTTTTAAGGCAGTTATCTTTTGTATGATGCCAGCATGGGGAACAATGTTGAAGACTTTTGCCTTGTCAACATGCACCATAGTACTGCATAGGTGCTATCTACAGCCTTTGTAACCCCTGTGAAGAAGTTTATCAGGTTAAATAGACAGGTTCTACCCTTCATAAACCAAACTTTTGGGGGTCAAATCTAACAAGAGTCTTGACAGTTTAGGAGTTTAGTTTTAATTCACCCCATGGTTTTGAAGATGAGGCTTGTAAGGCTGATAGGACTGTAATTAACAAAATACACAGTAAACCAGGTCGTTCAACTACTTCAATTTAATCTGATACCTCGGCCATTCACCTTCTCAGGATATCAAACCTCCAACAAAATGTCACATTTATACAGGCTGGACCCAGTTGATTGACAGTTAATTAAACTATAATTAAATATGTTATATGAAGTTTAAAAATGTTATGTATGAAGTTATTTATACAAGAAAGTATTTAAAATGCTACTGAAGTTTATTAAATAATTGTTTAATTAATTGTCAATCAGCTGAGTCTAATCCGTATAAATGTCACCTTTGAGAAGGTAAACGTCCGAGGTACCAGATGCACTTGGATTAAACTGAAGTGATTGAACAGCCTGGTTTACTCTGTATTTTGGCATTGATTGTATTTTTTGAGGACTGTAATTACCCTGGTCGGTTGTAAGGCCACCCCTTAAGGAGGGGCATCACCACTGCAGTGTGCCACAGTGTCACTCGCCAGGGAAAAAGCCAGTAGCTAAACTTAAGTTAAACTGCTTGAAGACTGTATCTGTAAGGGCATGTTTATTAAGCAGCTAGGTATATGGTATGCAGTGGTAAATAAAGATACAATCAAAAGAATTCTTATATACCAGAAATCTGACAAAACCAGGCATCTGGCATGTTTTTTCTTACCCAGATGTCACAGTGTTATAAAATGTTTTACGTAGTGTAGTAAACTTTGTTGATATGCTGTGTGATGTACTTAAATGGGGCAGTCCCTGAACGAATATTTTGACTCTGGCCTTTGATGAAATAAAATCCCAGGAATAGGACTCCACGATCCTCCTGTCCACTGCTCCTTCCATACAGCCAGTGTTACCCCTACTTTCCTCCGATCCTGGCCTTGCCACACCATTCAGTTTACTTTTTTTCTTGCTTTCTCATACTTGTACTATTCAAATTTTTCCTGCATTCTTTCACTATATCCTAACTGACCAAGATTACACTACAATATATGAACATAAATAATCATATTAAGCCTGGGGTCTCGGATTCCAGAAGTCAATTGGTTCTTAGTGCTCTGAGTGGCATTTTAGAGCATTTTAAAAACTTTTGGGCCAAAGATTGCGTGAACAAAAACTGTGGCTAGAGAAAAAAAATTCATTCTTACTCTCCATTTTTCCTGCATCTTTTCAACACTCCCTAAGTGGTCAAGATTGTACTGTAATAACTGAGGAGGAAATAACAGACTTAAGCTGATAGCCTTTGAGGCTGCTTAGGCCCCCAGAAGCCAGAGAGTTCTAGATGCTGTGAGGTACACTCCCCAGCACTTTGCTACAATTAAGAACTGGACAAATCATGACTAAGTAAAGAAATTCATTCTTATTTTTTCTTTCAAGGAAGAGATACATTTTGTCCAAGGATTAATGATCAAAGTTGGCAAAAAGGTAGTTCCCAGTAAACTGAGAGGATAAATGTTTGTAAGGACAGATGAATCATATTTTAGAAAAGCGTCTCCCTGCCAAAAAAAAAAAAAAAAAAAAGATAGTCACCTCCTGTGTATCTATCATGTTAGATTGGGATGAAACTGAATGATAAATGGCCACAGTCATACTTTTCTGTTACTATCGTCACAAGTCGTGCATCTTGCCTCTTCACCTCCAAAAGACAGCCATCTTCTGTGTACCCATCTGACAACCAGGATATAGTAACATATTTTAACTTGGTCCAAGTTATATGTTCACAATATGCCTCCTCACCCTTACTCCTCAAAGTTAGCCACCTGTACATACTTCTGATATGTGATTGTTAGAAAAGTGAAAAAAAATTACCACAGTCATGTTTTCCAGCCTGTTGCTCCTAGAAAGTACAACGTCCTTAAACAATCTTTAGTGATCCCGTGTGCAAACCTTTGAGGTTTGATGGTGGGAAAAGTTAAAAGAAATAATGACCTAAATATCACAGCGTCACACAAGCTATAGAGACCTTCTGTGTACACCTCTGAGGTTTAATTGTGAGGAAAATTAGAGAAATAATAGAGTATTATATGGCTACTGGATATGATACAATGGAAGTGCAACATTAGCTTCTTTTGTAATTTTCTGTGAAATATCTGTGAAGCCATTCCAAATGAAACCCGTATTTATACTATATAAATCTTGTGTCAGAGATATGTTTCTGTTATGACAGTAGACAACTAAAATTACCCTGTTCTTCTGGATTACTAAATGTCCCTTTTGCCTTCTTCCCCCAAGCCTTCTGCTTCTTCCGGCATCTCTGCTGTCAAGAGAGAGTAGCAGAGCCCACTACCCAAATGCCAGTAAGGCAGTGCATTTGTTGAACATTTGTTGTTTTCTGAAATTAATAAATACTGTGAATTACTCATATTGTGAGTGATATGGCACATCTGAGCTAAATGGTTGACACCAAAAGATTGTTGCACACTTGCAAATAGTTTGTTTAAGGTGCCTTTGCCTGCAGAACTGGAGTAAATTTAAAATTAGGAGTACTGTTAAGTGGTTATTGGAGAGAGATCCACTAACAGAAGCAAGTAGTTTATCTCAGGAAAATCTTGTTTTACTTACTTATTTGTATTTCCTAAGGTGCGATTGCTGTGAGAACAGAGAGCACCATTAATTCAGGCACTTCTGATTAATGACTTCAGTCAAACAAATGAAACTTCCAACCTCGTATTTCTGTAATTACATATACTAAAAGATGGACTTCTGAAAAGTGTTTCACCTCAAAATATTTTTTCTACACAGAAAAGAGTCACTTGTACTGACTGTGATTTATTCTAACTGCTGAAAGTTACCTTTGGTAGTTATTTACAAAAACTAGTGAAAGTGTTTATTTAGAACTACAGGGTGCTTCTTATCTCTTTTTATCACTCTAACAATGTTTTCTACTGTGGTTACATCAGATCATAAACTGATAATATGGACACATTAAATATCTGTGAATTAGAAGACCCCATGAACAATAAATCTTTAGTGGAATGTAACTCCTGTGGATATTGCATTAAGGTCGATAACCCTAACAGAGGCAGGCTATGTCTAAATTGTCAGGCATTAAAATAAATGTTTATTAGTATAAAAGGTAAAGGAGCTGGATGACTCAACCAATAATTAATGTCATAATGGCAAATCATTAAGTGCAATGATAGAATGATGCACTGGAAAGAGATAAATAGTTGTGCAATAAACTCAAGAGCTACCACACTGCCTATTCTCCCAAACCAATCCGTATTAAAGAGTATAAGAGAATTACGAAGAAGATATTTGATGGTAATTCAGAAAGCACTTCAGTGGTCAATAAGAAACGAAAGTACAAAAATAATTGTGTAACCATAACAAAAAAAAAAAAGAAAAAATATCTAATAATAAATGCAATGTCTTTAGCAGCACAATTTCTACTGATACTGATGGTCTTACTTCATTCGCCTGCCAACTACATTATTACCAGGACAACCAGAGCCCTGACTAACAATGGCAGAATGTCATTGTCAGCATTTAAGATGTTATAAACTGTCAGCAATGCCAATTAATTATACAGAAAATTATTTATTTTATTTATTTATTGACATTTGTTAACCGGGTTAGTCCAACTGGGATTTTGTCCCATTTTCAGTAAAGACCCGAGGAGAAAAGCTCCAGATAGTACAATAAATCATTACAGTAGTAAACAAATACAGCAAACAATAGAAACAAAGACTAGCAACAAATAAACAAGATCTTAAAAGAAAGAAAGAAATTTTCTTTTTTCTTCGCGATTCTGTTACTGTACTAGTGAGGGAGAGTGTAGAGTGTGAGTAGGATCAACTGAGAGTCATTCAAATGTGGGGGAAGGAGACAACTATGTAGGGTCATAGCAGGGGCAGGCTCTGGAATTTATTAAATGTGTCTTAAGTTTCTTTTTAAATAGTGGGGTGTGAGAGATTGAGCATATGTCCAGGGGAAGTTTGTTCCAGGCTTGGGCCACAGATTGTTTGTAGAGTAGCTTACTTACTGACTTATTTGGGTGGTAAATATCAAGCAATTGTTGATTAGAGGTGCGGAAAATAATAAACATTTGGGGGATGATTGCACTGACTGGGTTATTACTGATGTTGAGATTAAGATACACAACTCTCCAAAATGTAGGGTCAGAATTAAAGTAGTAGGAGAATCACACAACTCCTTAATCAAGGATTTAGAACATGTTTCTGACTCTACCCCTAATAAGGTCAGTGAGAAAGCTAATCACCTGCATTAAGATGAATTCCTAATCTCAAGTGACTCTATTCTGAAAACATCGGTAATAAAATTAAGTGATCTAGATTATGAAATAATTACAGCATTTTCACTTTCTGGTGCAAAAATGACTAATATAATTTCTGGAGAAGTTAATGAAAGGTAAAAAATATGGTCACATCCTTTTATATGCTGGTACTGGTGATTTATCAGACACTCCTTTAAATCACATACAAAATGCAGTATTAACTGGAATAGAAATCCTTGAGACTAACAGTAACAAGGTCATGTTCAGTGAAATCATACTATCACTAAGGTGGAATGAATACTTGTTCATTAAAGTTTAAATTTTTTAACACCTGGCTTCAACAACTTTGCAAAATATACAGTATTGGGTATTAATGCACTGGGAAGATTGCATAACAGATGCCCAAATGTTCTCGGAGTAAGAATACATCTGAGTTACTATGGGGTTTTAAACATGCAAAATTACATATTATCTGTTCTTTTTTAGAGTATCAACCAGACAGATAAACAGAAGATATCTTGTTTGTACTTTAAACTACTTTTTCTGTAACTCATGTAGCATTGGAAACAAGCACACAGAACTATTTTTATAGCAAATCATGACAATGTTGACATTATTTTTTATTGTGGAAGCATTGAATAGTAACAATATAATCTTTCCATGATATTTCAAGTATGAAAGTACATGCAAGAACAACAGAGATGGTGTAATACTACTACTTATGAAAGATAGTATCCATTCCAGTCTCACTCCTAGTAATTCCATTCTACAGAATGCCAAGTATGAATGCCTCCAAACACAAGATATCCATTACTGTTTTGGACAATTTACTTGAATATTCAAAGTGTGTATTATTATGAGTATTTAATTACCCTGAAATTAACTGGTCAAATACAACAGTGGGTTGCTATTTCACCCAGTCAGTCTTGTATGTCATAACTTTTAATGTTTTCACAATTAGTTGAGGAAAATACTCGGTGGGGGGGGACCTGCATGACCTGGTAACAGTCAACTCTGAGAAATTAGTTATAAAGGTAGGTCAACTGTTAGGAAAAACAGATCATAAGAAACTCCAGTTTATTAAAACAAAAAAAACCAAACCCCCCCCCCAAAAGAATAAATATTCCAATTATACTTAAAACAGATTTAACTATGGCAAACTAAATTATACTCTGAGTAGCACAGATTAAATAATTATGGACACAGATGAGAAATATGAAATACTGAAAAAGTTACCAGAGACTATCCTGAATTGACAGCTTTAGTTAAATGTATCACAGTTAAAAGTAAAAATTTTCCAAAATGTGGTGGAGCTGTAAATTACAAAAACATTTTTTTAAGAAAAAGAAAATTCACAATCTTTATAAGACATATCCAGTTAGGAGAATGATGTCTAAACTTCAAATTTCAAAAGGATTAAAAAAAAGTTTCTGAGGAAAAAGCTACATATGAAAACAAGACTGGCAAGTTCAGCATATAAAAAAGAATACTGTATTCATATTACATTAATTCTTACAGAAAAATAAACTCTCAGGTTTATCAATAATAGTAGGTGACACTTCTTTAACCAAGCCCAAGGAAATAGCAGACACATTCAATTATCATTTACGTACTGGGAAACCTACCGGTATAGAATTCTTGTGACTTCGTAATATTAAAAAATTCATATCCTGTTATTATACATTCCATTGATAAGACAATAAGAAAGAGTAAATCAAATACTTCTACGGATCCAGATTACATCTCAGTGATTACGACTGTTAGCTTTAGGAATGGATTAAGTCCATCTTTGCTTTCTACATTCAACAGTTTACTTACTTCAGGAAACTAAATAAATTTTAAACCAATTCACAAGAAAGAAAAAATCGTAAACAGTAAAAATTACTGACCAGTTTAATATCACTTTTTTGGCAAGTGCTTCAACTGATGTGTTGTAGACATTATGGAAAATAAAATTAAGGTCGTATATGAAACTGATCTTAGCCAACATGACATTGTTCATAGTCATTCTACACTAAAATATATGTGTGAGTTTTATGACCCAATAACATTAGCTGTAGATATGGAATTAAAATGTGTATCAGTATGTTAAGACTTGGCAAAAGCATTTGACTATCTGTCCAGTTTCTCAGTATATAATTCTTTAGTTAAATTCCAGTATAAAGATTACTTAATACATTTGATTATCTGATAGGAGTCAGTCTGTCATAATTCAAGGGGTCGGGTCCTAAACGGGGTCAGTACTTGGCTACATGTTATCTGATTTTTGCACCATACCCAATAGCAGGTCATGCTGACTAAGTAAATGTGCTGACAACTGCAAGGTTGGTTTTGTTATATCTAATGACTACGACTTTGAAACCATAAATAATTACCTTGCTTACATTTGCAGATAGGCATCTGAACAAACATTAATTTTACCATAGATAATTTTATGAAACCATCCGTAATAAAACTGATAATATAGGATCACACAGTGCTGGAAATTTGAGAATTATTACATATGACAATTTTTTTTTTCATTTTCTAGTCACCTAGATACTGTAGTAAATAAAATTATGAAGCAACCAAATTTGTTATAAAATAATCTTTCTCCAATAGACTTGGATTGTATGACCACCCTCTCTAAGACATACATATATATAATTCTGGAATTCAGTAACTTAGTGTGTACTTTAAAGGACAACTTACATGCATAGCAAACATTTACATGAGTGTAAAAATTGACCTGTATGGAAAGTTGTGAAACACTAGATGTTTTCTCTTTATACTACAGGTATTTTTGTGGAACTTTAATCCTGGCATATACAGCATGGAATAATGAAGCCTCGAAGATATCGTTAACTTTGGACATATTTCATTTGAATAGAACATGCTGACATAGCAGTCTGAAGTATAGTGTAAAACGTTTTAGGGTTAATACAACAGATAATTTTATTTCACAGTGTATTCTGTTAATTTGGAACAAATTACATTTAAGAATAATCCAGATACCTGGGTAAACAATACTGTTTTCAATCCAGTATAGTCATAGTCAATATTCATAGTTAGCCTTTCAATCTGAACACTATGTCAGAGTTATGAGACTTAATGAGATAAAATTAAAATCTATGTTTCAACTGAGTTACCTTGTGTAACAGTGAATACTTTCAAGAGAACTAAGCAGATATCCAAAGCATTACACTTTTTAAAGAGAAAACATTCCAACTGTTCAGTGCTAGTAAATGATAAACTAAAAACAATGTGAACAATAACATCATGGATTTGGCAGGAGTCTAGAATACAGTAGAGCCTGCCAGTAGAAAACCCACCCCCACAAACATCCAAAAGATAGATGTTCTCCTTTGGATGTAATTTGGAGACAATAATCTAACATTACACTGGTCCATGAAAGATGCTGGAATCTACTTTTTACATTTCTTTTTGTAGCACCTGAATGCCCTGTACCACAATTTCCACACCACTCACACATCTTCCTCTCTGTCATCACCACCACTATTTCCTAAATTCCCTTTACTACTGCTTCAGCTAGAGAAGCTCTCAAAGTAGACAAGATGTGAGTTCCTTTACACCTAGCACTCACACTTTCCTCAGTCTCTTCATAACTGACCGTTTTAAGAAGATTGTCTCCAAACTATTATATTCAGCTATTGTTAGAGTATATAAATGCCCCTATTTCTAAAATGGTTCAACATTTTATTCATAACTTTTCTAAAGTGTGTTGCTGGCAGAATTGTCTACAACTTTTCCTTAAATTGGTCTCCTACCTCAAAGAAAAAGGACTAGATTTTTTTGTAATAAAAATCAAATTTTAAGTGGATTTTGTTGCCTAAAGTATAAAATGGTACTTGCATATTATCGTAACTAGATTCCACAGTCACTACCTGAGATTGTAATTCTCAATTATAGCAGATAATATCAGACTTGGTATATGAGTTAAGTGTAATCCATTTCAAAATGTGTTTGGAAAATGTTTTTAGACAACCTGATTTCATTTCTGTATGATCACACATCACATAGTTTTGCCATGGTGTAATACTATTAGGAGACATTTCTCACTTGCTTTCCTAAAGAATTGCACAGAAAACCCAAAAATGGAACAGGGAAATTGCCTCAAACCAGAGACACATTTTTAAACTCTGCCGTTATAGTTACTTGGTGCAAAAAAAAAATGTTTGCAGTAACAGAAATATCATGAAGGATATGAAATTGGAACCTGACACAAAGGCAGTGTTTACGTGTGAGACAGTGATAATACAATAGGGATGCCAGACTTCATGCACGGTTGTGCACGCTTGCCAGGCTATCTAAATTTATAGGTTCATAGGTTCTGAATGGTAGTGTCCAGGCCATGCAGCCAGAGAGGAACACTGACTCTTTTATGTTGTATTTATAATTACCTCTTCCTAGCAAATAATCCACCTCTATCTAAAACAACATACTATTTGGATGCCATTCTTACTTCTGATGAGAGCTTGTTCCAATGTCTTGGTATTGTTTGGGAAATATATTTGTTCATTTTGGATTTCATTATTTATTTTGATGCACAACTTAGTATTCATAGATCTATATGTTTGTCATTGGTATAAATGTTTATGCCCAGCAATTTATTTATTTACACTTTGCTGGCCATGTTAGTGCCACTCGGTCAGTGGCTTCTTTTCAGAGGTTACCTGAGCTGGTATTTATACTGATTAGGGAAATTTGGCCAAGGCATCAGGGAACTTCCTTTACTCTTTTTGAGCAGAGGAAGTGAAGTGAGGACACTACACCTGTTCCTATCACATAGGCAACATTGAGATATAGTGGAATGGTAGAAAGTGCAAAACATCATGCTGTAATAGTGTGTGAGTTTTGATCGTGTGAAAAGGAAAAATGGAAACATTGAAGATGCAACCAAAAATGGAGATTTTTTTTTTTTTAACTAACAAGCAAGCCTGTGGATATTATAAATGAACAATGTTTAGCTGTTCAGTGAGATGAATCACAGCAGAAATAAATGTTTTGATCATAGAAGGTATCACTGGGTGGATGTAGGATGAAAAGGCGGTAGATTTGTTACAAGAAGATGAGCAGGATAAAAATCACTGTTGTCATGGCCAGATGTGACTGATCAAGTTTTTGGAGAAGAAGAAGAGCAAACATTTGGAAGGGGTGAAATGTATATAGGAGATGAAGGAGTCATATGCAGGTATACTAGGAAGAAAATATGAAAGGCAAAAACAGGTGACTTTTAAACAGAATAACGACATGCAATGGTAAGGGTGCAAAGTAAAAGTGACAATGTAATAGATACTTTGGGATAAACTGACTGTGCTACTTGGTTTGGTGTAATTGATGTTAGATCATTCATTTACTTTGGAAAGAAGACTTTCAGTGATACAGTTTTTGAGCTTAAGATTTTCATGGACAAGTTTGATCATTGTTGTAAAATAGAGAAGGATATATATCCATGGAAAGAATATGCTTTTTCAGGGCAAACAACTGTTTTAAGAAAAAAACATATTTGTGCAATTCAGATCTGATGATGTAAATGAGGTGAAAATAAAATAATGTCTCATAAATAATTGTGAACATGCAGGAAAAATATAAAGGTGAGAAACAATAGAAGTTTAAGGAATTGGGAGGTGGGAAGGGGAGGTTGTATTGAAGGTTGAGAATGAAAGAACTGTTCATCTGCCTAGCGTTGTATACATTAATGATTTGAAGGGGACAATTAGATATATAAGTCATCCTAAGACATGTTTTTGTGGGGAATATTCTGACTTGATCAGTGCTTGCATGAAAATAAAATTAAATCAATATGGGGAAAGGGGCCATGGTATAAAAAATGTAAATCAGAATGCAGGCTATGAAAAAAAGAGTGATTGTTTCTGGTTTGATTGCCAAAAAAAAAAAAAAAAAAAAAAAAGAGAGAGAGAATGTTGAACAGGAAGAAATTAAAAGGAGGATGATGCGAGGGTAAATGAAGTATTAGAGGAAGATGGCAGTATAATTCAAACAGAAGAACAAGAAGGAGATGTACAGGAAAAAAATGGACAGATGGACGCACAAGTAAATGCTAACATTCAGCAGAGTGTTACAGAAGTGGTAAATGTATTTGAGGTGTTTGGAAATAGTTTAACAGAGGGGAAGATAAAGTCAAAGAATCAGATAATCAAAGTAAAAAGGTATCGATAGGTCAAGATGTAGGAATAAGAAGAACATTTAAAAATTTCACCAAAAATTAAAAAAAGGAAAAGAATAATACGTCTGTTATATGTGAATGTAAATAATACAACAGTGAGGAGAGTTACAGTATTGAAATGGTGTGTGAAGTTAGATGTGGATGTTTTAGTTTTGCAAGACGTTAAGATATGTATCTGTACAAGAGAGAGTACAGTTTGATAAAATGTGTTGACTGGGGTTGTATAAAACTTTAATCATGAGAGGTATGGGGAGACGACTGTTTCTATGTAACTCAAAAGTGACAATTTTGAATTTCTTCATTGTGAAGGCTAGGAAAGTGACAATTGTGGATATGAGGGTGAAAATAATGTGTGAAGATTAGTAGTACTAACATAAAGGAAAGAGTAGGGTTGGACTGAACATATTGCGACCTAGGCATCTGCTTTGGGACCGGTGCTGGTAGTGGAGTCGATACATGTTAAATAAAAAAAAAAGACAAAGAGGAAGAAGGAGGAGAAGAAACTATTACCTGCCTGCATCTGCACTACTGCAAATTGGGTTTCCTCAACTGCTTTGTTTTGCTCTGGTCTCTCATTGCCTCAAATGTATAGCACATGGGCCAGTGACAGATGTCTTGCTGTTAGTACTAAAAGCGTGGTCTTTTCTTTTTATAAAAAAAACATAATGGCTGTATGAGCTGCTGCACTGGAACAAGGAATGAGGAAAGGTAGAATTGCATCATGTCTCACTGATAGCTGCACATAATTGTTGGCATGAGCAGCTACAATATTTTCTTTGAAGAAAAAAGCAGTACATTGTAACAAGGAAAGGAATGGGTAGAATTTTGTCTTTTTATGCCTTCTATTGTGAATCATTAGTATGAGCTGCTACTGCTATTTTGAATCACTGGTACAAGCTGCTACTGCTATTTCTGGAGCATGGAGCTAACAGATGGCAATAAATAAGCAAAAAACAAGGAACAGGAAGAATCTTGTCATGCGTATGTGTATGTACGTCTGTGCAGCTATCTGGTTTAATAACTTGCTCAGAGTCACACTGTAGGCACAAGGAGCTAGAAAGACTCAAACACTGCACCTTTGACTTCTGTGATGCCTATGCACTGGCGCGGTCATCAAAGAGCCTCAATCCTCACCACTAACACCAGTGAGGGGCATCCACATTGGGAAGGATAACAAATACACACACAGTAAAGTACAATTTCCCTTAAGTGCACACAGAGATCACAGTCAGTCTGGGACTGGTTTCTCCCTTTCTCTCCAGATCCCCAATAAGACTCCCCACTGGCACAGCTATAAGGTACACATCTCAGCTGAGTAGTCAAGCCAAAACCTCCAGTGCCCTCTCTGTCAAACCAGTGCTTCGTGTCCCTGCCCAAGTAGCTGACACACACACACTTTGAGATTTGGTTTATATACAAACACACAGACACTTCTGGTGAAGGCTGGCACAGGTTCTCCAGCTATTCCCCCTCCTGCCAGGCTATAAGGTCATAATCACTACCACCAACTACTCTTTTCAGCTACTAAAAAGGCCCTTACCAAAGGGTGTCCAATTATTGCTGTGCAATATTATTATCCAATTAGTAAATGTGACGAACAGCAAGCCTTATCTGGAGTGGCTTTGTACAGTATCACTATATACATGCAATGTACTCTACAGCTTAAATTATCTCTATACAAAACAGCCACAGTTGAAAGGTTTAAAAATATATAATAATAAATAATAAAAACACAAGACAAATCTTCTCAATTCAACACAGTGCTAGTCAAGAGTTCAGAAATCACAGGAAATGCTTAAAATAATACTGTAGAATAGTCTGACATAAATATAAAAAACATGATCTGAATAAATTCCTATCTAACTCTAAGAGCAATTACAGTTCTAAATAAACTTACATACAGAGCAAAGGCAGAGTACTGGTGAGTGGTGTTCTTCAGACAAAATCCAAAATGCTTTGATTCTCTCCCTCTGAGAAAGTCTTAAAAATAATATATCACTGCTGACTCATTTTAGATTACATCATTCTTTTCTGGTTCCCAGGCCAACAGAAACTCAGAGTTTTAACATTTATTTGACTACAATAAAATATATTATATGTGTAAAATCTAGCAATTAACTCTGGTCTCAAAACAAGAGAAGGAATTCCTCAGTCCAGACATTATGTCTCCGAGCTTTGAGATCAGTCATACAATGCTTAACTTCTCAGCTTTCTTCCAGCAGAGTGCAGTGTAGTTACATTTTTGAAGTTCAACAGTTAACACAATTTTCTTACATTTAAGAGGACAAGCCTGTGGATTATATTCATATTTATAATGACATAGAATTAGCTACAAAATTCTGTCTATCTAGGCTGGCAGCCTTCACATATCTTCACAACTTCAAGGAGCATCTCTTTAAGAAAATAGACCCTTGATCCCCTGTTACTAACTGCATGACCTTCATGAATATCTCTCTTTTTTTTCGATAAAGCACTGAAGATTAAAATCACTGGGGTTTACAGTCAGTCAGTAATGCTAGTCATCTATTATTATTTGATCAGAAAATGTTTGCTGATGCAAGGCCTGTTGTTCTGGTAACATTTTAATAAGAGTAGTATTTTCTTTCTGTTTACAACATTGTCTTATATTATGCCCTCTCCATCATAAATTTATTTTTTCTGGTAGGTAAATCACTGAGGATTTCAGTCAGTCCATAATGCCAATCATTACAGTTTCATAGTCCTTATTTGAAAACTGTCTGTTCATGCAACACCTATTGTTCTGTTAACTTTGTATGTGAGTTAGAGTAGTCTGGCACTATGTTAATAAACTGCTTCCTGTAGTCAAAGTGCAGGGTTTGAAAGCTTCCACCTGCATTTGTCTACTTTATGACTGACTATGTCACTTAAACTTACAGTGTTCTTGGGTCATCCCTGAAAATGGACAATTTGTCTAGTGGGTTTATCTAGTTAACAACCAGGTAGAAATATATATTGAAAATCTGGCTCCTCATTATTTTTCAGAATTCTTGAGCAAAGAAAGTGAGTGGTATTTTGTTCTTTTCATTATAGTATTTATGGCTTCCTGGAAAATGGTTGCAGACTGCAGTCACTAAATAATGGCAGGCATTAGCAAGGCTAGGGTGGGGCAAGAGGGGCAACAGCCCCACGTGCAAAGTGTTGGGGGGCACAATCAGCTGATTCTGAATGCTCTTTAATGTTTAAAAGCTTACATTGCATTTGTGGTCAAACCTGAGCACTGTGGTACTCCATGTGTGGTCTAAAGTGTAGCAACTGCTTGCTACATTGTAGAAAACAGTTTGTTATAGTTTAAAAGTTAAAACAAATCTTTAATAGCCTGAGCATTGTACGGCTACATGTAGGCAGGGTATAAACTGTAGAAACTGTATGCTACATTTGCAGCAATCAGTTTACTACTGTTTAAAAATATTTTTTTTAAACTAAAACTTGAACACTGTAGTACTCCATGCAGACAGGGTATAAACTGTAACAACTGTTTGCTACATTTTATAAAGAAATGTTTTTCTTTTTTTAATAAAATATGTTAAAGAGGTTAGGGGCAGGGCACAGAAACAGGACCTGAATGGCTGGGGCTGGAGGGGGAGCATGCCATTTATCTGGCCACCTGGTTGGTGTGCCAGTAGAAGTATCACCCACTTTTTTTATTCGCAGGGGGAGGTGTGTGATCACTTATGGCTTATTACAGTGAAGTGCTTTTTTTTCTGCTTTTTACTTGAAGAGCTGAGGGAGTAGGGCACTGATTCATAGCACCGGCCCAGGGAACTAACTGAACAGCTATGCTTCTAATGACAGGCATGTGAGTTTCAGATTTGTATCTTTCAGACAAAAAGGTGGCTAATGCAAAGCTTGTTATTCCAGCAACTTTTTAGGTATATAACAGAAATATTTAAAGTCTGGTTCTCATTTTGGGTGTTGGGGTGTAATTTTTGAGGAAGAGATTGAGATGACATGGAGGCTGTAATGGGTTGCACTGTATAATTCTCACAGCAGCAAGATGAAGTACATTTCTTGTTCAATATTTATGTATTTTTCATTCATCTAATCACAAGCAAACATCTGCTGTATATGCATTCATGCAAGAGGCTGTAATTGAAGTGTGTGTGTGTGTGTGTGTGTGAGTGAGTGATACTTGGATCCTATATCCTAGAGTAATTATGGTGTATAAGAAGGAATTGATTGTAGTTTACTTATTCATTTTGAATTTGTTTTCTAGAGTAGAGTACTTATCCTATTGTACCTAATTCAGTCCCAGCTGGGGGAAAACACAAGAGATACATGACACTGTATACAGTATGAATGACAAAATGCAATATATGCATAGGTTATAAACAAAGTGAATATATGAAATGGCTTGAGGATATAAAGACAAAAGATACATGATATTATATACAGAGTGACTTCCAAAACACAGTATATACATGCATTACATACAGCATGGATATCAGATTTGGCACTCTGAAATAATCACAATGAAAAGTAGAGTTAGGGCAAGGTAATAGTAGGAAGTAGGGTAGGTTAAATTATATGATCATAGAGAGAGGACAGTTGCATTGATTAGAGTCCTGTAATGTGCTTTTAGTTCTGATGGGAAAATGAAATAAGAGGAATGATTTTTAAGGAAAGAAGGGAGAGATTTCCACAGTTTGGGACCAAGGACTGAACAATTACAATACGTAGTAAACAGGAGGATCAACATATGAGTCATGTTCTTTGGGTATGATCATTAGTTTCCTTGTTTTGCTGACTGTAGAAATGGTGTTTATTTGGCTGTGAATAAAGTTGACAGTATAAAGTCCTGAGTTTAATTTAGCTTGTTCTTTCGCAGGAATGCAGGTGTGAAGTACACTATGTTTGGGTTGCAACAATCTCTCTGCTACATACTGCAGATGAGTAAGGCTATCAGCTGTTAATGGGTAACCTCCTGTAGTGCGGGGTTTAATTCCCTCAGCTTTTGTCTTCTGTGTGATTCAGCAGACAGTGCTCCTGGGGTGCCTTTGAAAAGGGAAACTTTCCCTCCAGTCAGCTGACCAAGGCTGTCAGCAAATGTGTTACACATTTGTCTTCCAACACCCTTCACATAGGTCTTCTTTACTGCTTCACTACATGCTGTTTGACTATGAATCCCAGCAGGTGTTTTGTAGTTTAATGAATTGCCAGATGTATTTTCAATAAATGTGATTTTCAATGGAATTGAAGTTTACTGTTGCTCATACTAAATCTGTTTTAATGTGATAAAACCATTTACCTAATGCTGGTCAGTGTTTTTGCTATAAAATCTGAAATAAAAGTTTTAAATGAAATTCAAATCTCTGTGATAAGTATAAGAAGTAAAGAAGAAAATAGTATCCACTCTCACAGGTTTGAGCAGTGTTTTATGGTAATTCGGTATATGTGATCATGTAATGGCATATTGATATGGTTGATGGGGTCCTGGTCCATTACCCTGCTTTGGGCTCCATTTGGTCACTATCCAGCTCTGAGAAAGAGAACAGTTGCTTAAAAGTGTTAGGAAGTCTGTTACTGTAAATATGAATATAATAACATTTGGAGTTGTGAACTGTAATTTAAGTAGTAGTAAGGGAAATTTAAGATATAAAGACATTAAAAGAAGTAATGAAGTATTAGAGAATAAAAGTATGGGAAAAGGAGCACTGGATGTGTAAAATATGAAGTTGAAGAATGATGCAGATTATTTTATTCTGTCTAAGAGGCTAAAACAGTATGATGGGGGCATAGAAACAGGTTTCATAGATTATAAGGCAATTTGGATAGAACTGAGAATAAAGGAATTATTAAACAAGGACAAGTGAATAAGACAGGAAAAGATAAATGAATGGTAGGTAATGGAAGGGAAAAAATATGGCAGGAGCTCTTGACAATGAGATTTTTCTTAATTTATGGACATAATTATTTAATAAAAGATCAAGAATGAAATGTAAAAACAAAGCAGGAAGGCATAATAAGAGTCATCGACATTGTATGCATAGGTATGGAACAGGAAAAGTATTAAACAAAAGGAAATGTTGTGCTAAGTTACTGTCAGAAAATGTAAGGTGAGAACTGTAAAAAAGAAATAGGTTTAAGTGAGTTAAGGAAAGTGTTGTGATGTATAAAACAAGATTCTGTATTGAGTATAGATGGTGTGGAATATGGAATACATAAAACTAGAAGAATTCTAACTGAAAATATTCCTAAACATGTTGATTAGTTGGAAGAGGATTTTTTTCAGGATAAAGTTTTGAAGGAGTAATTCAATTATTCTGTAAAAAAGGGACAAGAAATATATTGGAAATCAGAGACCAGTAAAATGAAATCATATAGACTATACATTTTTTAAGTTTAAGCAAACTGGATTTGAAAATGTTATGAGAGATGTAGTGGCACTAGGAATGTGTGCCATTAGAGGAAAAAAAGGCCAGGAAATTGATAAAATAAGTTATAGATGAGAAAGGAGAAGAAGGTAGACTTATCATAGGGTATATAAATAAAGCTTTGTATACAGGTTGCTTATAATAATAATAAGAAAGTAGCAATCTTAATAAATGGATGGATCAGTAAGAAGATTTTGATAACTTACAGAGTGAGGCAGGGTTCCCCAATGAGTGTTACCGTATCTGCATTATTAATGAATGCAGTGACTAGTAAAATGCATATTTTCTTGAAAAAGCTGAATATAGGATAAAATAATGCAATAAAAATTGATATTTCAGTATTTCTGTGTTATGCAGATGATATTGTTATCATAGCAAAGAAGAGAAGCTGGATGAAGGAAGTATTAATAAGATTAGGTTGTTATTAAATAATACTGGATTAGAATTAAATAAAAAGGTAAAGGTTCGGGTGATACCATCAGATTAGAAGAGTTTTATTTCATTAAGCAGGAAGTGTTGTTTGTTAGCGATTACGTTTGGGAATAATGAAGTTGTATGTAAACAGCAGAAGGATGTAATGGATTCAGTAAAAGAGAGGTTTGTGTGTAAAGTTGGTATTATCGAGTTTTTAAAAAGTTCCACCAGTGTACCTGGATCTCATGTTGTCATACACTTAAATAATAAGTCTATCCACTTTAAGGCTTTGTTGACTATTCTTTGCAGACATTCTTTAAATACTAATCTATTATTTATTATGAAGCAAAGATCTTTACAGTATGTAACTTGCTCTAACTCATCCTTCTCCATTAAGACTGACTTATTGACTACACATTTTCCAAAAGATATATATTTATATTTATTCATACTGAATTGCACTCTTGAATCTCTTCAGCAAGTTGCAATTTCCAACAAATAGTCATTTAATGTCATTACAGCTGCTCTAGAAAAAGATAATTCAAGTTTTACAGCTGATAGCATATTTAATATCCAGTATGAGTTAGTAATAGGAAAAGAAGCAAATAGTAGAATAAGTAGTTTAGGACCCTAAACTGATTCATGTAGTTCAGAAGCACAAACTTAGTTATTTCAGAATATCATCCTAGTACTATAACCCTTTGCATTAGATTAGTTAACCAATGTTGTACTCTTATGGAAAAATATTGTGTCTCATGTTTATTTTTCACAAAATATATATAACTTGTAGTTTCTTCACAAACAAGTCAAATAAGATATGTGTAATATGTTTATATCAAAGAAAAACTCAAAATAAATGCTCGATTATGCAAGATATAAGTTCATATAAGTAATAGCTTTATATTTTAAGTGCCTTACAACTGCATTCTCTGTTTTAGCAAATTATACAGTGTACTTACAGAAAACTGAAGGCCAAGTACATGCTAAAGGAGTTAAGGGATGTTATGTTATGCTGAAAAGTCTAGTTTCAAAATGTTAATGAATTGTGCCAGGTATCTGTGGAAACCAGATTAATTAACAGTATGATCTGGCCTTCTCAGTCTGGGGGATGAGTCTTTGCAAGGATGTCTGTGAGACAGTGTGTACTGGCACTGAATTTTTTGATCAGGTGGTCTGCGTTTAAAAATGCATATTTGTGAAGGGTTCACATGAAGCTCTAAGCAAGGAACACGATGGATGAGGCAATATTAAAATACATTGATTTGTTAAAAGCAATG